>NC_035438.2:61372937-61570878 GCF_002127325.2 Helianthus annuus | reverse complement strand
GTGAGACAGCCGCGATTGTTATGCACAGCTTTTGAAGACCATTTGACTACACAGATTTTTGTTGATACATGTGATGTATTGTTTGTATGTAACACTGATATGATGTATTTTGTACAGGGGTGATGTAACCCCTATGTGATTGATGGATGTACTAACACACTTACTATGCTTATGGTCTTGATATATATGCAATCGCCGCATTCTCATCATATCTGATTTACTAGATTGATTATTTTTATATTTGGACATGGGATGTTGGACATGGGATGTTGTGTGTGATATATTGATAACATGAGATGTTATATGCTATTACTATTACTATATACGTATGATTTCTATGGCCTAATCGACGTACGCATCTTTAGAGAATGGCACCAAGACGTCAACCGCAGCCGATGCCCACGACTCAAGAAGAACTGCAAGGAATCATTGCTGCCGCGATTGCTCAGTATGCTGCATCGCAGGGAGGACCCAGCTGGAGTAGCTCCAACGGCAATGGCAACCAGAATCCCACTCATGGTAACCCTAAGTCTTTACGACGTACCATGGTCTAATCGGATTCCTGTAACGATTGCTAATACAGTTCCTATGTTGAAACGAATGTGCAGGGTGCACCTTCAAGCAGTTTCTGGACTGTAAGCCCACAAACTTCGACGGCACGGGCGGTGCTGTTGCCTTCGTTCGTTGGGCAGAGAAGACTGATTCCACCATCCGTATGAGCAAATGTGCGATCGACCAGCAGGTCACTTACATTTCAGGGCTGTTTCTAGATGGAGCCCTATCTTGGTGGAACCTTCAAGTGCAAACTCTAGGCGAAGCTGCCGCCTACGCCCTGTCTTGGGCCGAATTGAAAGAGCTTATGCGGAAGAAGTACTGCTCTCGCGCGGAGATTCAAAAGCTTGAAACTGAGTTCTGGCACTTAAAGATGGAAGGGTCGAAGATAGCGGAATATGTTCAGAGATTCCACGATCTGTCTCACGTGGTACCTTATATGGTAACACCCGAGTTTAAGAGGGTTGAGCGCTTCATCTGGGGATTGGCCCCTCAGATAATCAGTATGGTGACTTCTTCCAAACCCGCAACCATCACAGAAGCCATCGATCTGAGTGTGGCTTTAACTGAGGAAGCGATTCGGTTAAACAAGTTCGATGAGATTGAACCCAAGAGAAAGGAGACTCATGTGGAGTCATCTAGTGGTAATAAGCGGAAGTTTTCAAGTTTCAAGCAAAGCACCGGGACGGTGGTCAAGAAGGGAGAAGCGAATGCACCAGCTCAAGATTCAGTTGGTGGTGGAAAGAAGAGCAGGGGATACATGGGTGCACAGCCCAAGTGCAACTCATGTCAAAAACATCACTCCGGTCGTTGTGGGTTGAAAGTTTGTGAAGCATGTGGAAAGGTTGGCCACCTGAAGGAGACTTGTTGGGCAAATGCTGGCCGGGGAGGTCAGGGAGGAAATGGAAATAGAAATACCCGTGGTGGTAATGGGAACCGCCCACAAGGAAATCAAGGAGGAAATGGAAACCGTGCTAACCAAGCAGGCACCGTGAACCGAAACCAGGGAAACCACCAGGCTGGGAACAATGGTGGAAACGGGCAGAGGCCCGGGTGTTTTAATTGTGGAGATCAAGGGCACTTCAAGAGGAACTGCCCGGAATTGACCCAAGCTCGTGGAAGAGTTTTCAACATGGAGGCCAGGGAAGCGCGCCAGGATCCCAATGTTGTTACTGGTACGTTCCCTGTAAACCAACGCTATGCGTCTGTTTTGTTTGATACTGGTGCCGATTATAGCTTCGTATCGCTAGAATTTAAGAACATGCTTGGTTTAGCCGCTAGTAAGTTAGATATTCCTTATTCGATCGAGCTAGCTAATGGGAAGTTAGTAGAAGCCAATGAAGTGATTAGAGGTTGTGTAATCGAGTTAGGAGAGCGTGAGTTTGCTCTCGATCTACTACCAGTCCAGTTAGGAAGCTTCGACGTGGTAGTAGGGATGGATTGGTTAGCAAGTAACAAGGCGGAGATTGTTTGTCACGAGAAGATTATCCGTATTTCGACCGACGATGGTGAGACCATTGTTGTTCATGGAGAGAAGCGTGAGACGCCGTTGCGGATTATCAGCTGTCTGAAAGCAAGGAAGTGTCTGAAGAAAGGATGTGTTGCTTTTCTAGCACACATCGTGGATAAAAAGGCTGCTGAGCCGAAGATCGAAGACATCCCTGTCGTAAGGGAATATCCGGAAGTCTTTCCTGAAGACTTGCCAGGCTTGCCGCCTCAGAGGCAAGTGGAATTTCGCATCGACTTAGTTCCAGGCGCCGCGCCTGTGGCTAAGGCACCTTATAGACTTGCCCCGTCTGAGATGCAAGAGCTATCAACACAACTTCAAGAGTTGTTAGATAAGGGTTTTATCCGACCAAGCTTCTCGCCTTGGGGAGCTCCAGTTTTGTTTGTCAAGAAGAAGGATGGTAGTTTCCGTATGTGCATTGACTACAGAGAATTGAACAAGCTGACGATCAAGAATAGGTATCCTTTGCCAAGGATTGATGATCTGTTCGACCAACTTCAAGGTTCAAGTTTCTACTCAAAGATCGATCTTCGATCTGGATATCATCAGCTTCGGATACAGGAGGAAAGTATCCCGAAGACAGCCTTCAGAACTCGTTATGGGCACTACGAGTTCCTTGTCATGCCGTTTGGTTTAACAAACGCACCTGCAGTGTTCATGGATTTGATGAACCGAGTTTGTAAGCCGTACCTGGATAAGTTCATGATTGTGTTCATCGACGACATCTTGATCTACTCAAAGACGAAGGCAGAACACGAGCAACACCTCAGAACTATTTTAGAGCTACTGAAGAAGGAGCAGTTGTATGCCAAATTTTCTAAGTGTGAGTTTTGGCTGAGAGACGTGCAATTCCTTGGGCACGTGGTAAATGAAAGTGGAATTCATGTGGATCCAACCAAGATCGAGGCGATCAAGAACTGGGAAGCGCCAAAGACGCCAACCGAGATCCGGCAATTCTTGGGTTTGGCTGGTTATTATCGAAGATTTATTGAGGATTTTTCAAAGATCGCTCAGCCATTGACGCTCCTCACGCAAAAGGATAAAAAGTTTGATTGGGGAATCAAACAGGATGAAGCATTTCAGTTGTTGAAGGATAAGCTTTGCAACGCGCCAATCTTAGCTCTACCGGAAGGTACCGACGATTTTGTGGTATACTGCGACGCTTCGCGTCAAGGATTGGGTTGCGTGTTGATGCAACGTCAAAAGGTTATCGCCTACGCATCACGCCAACTGAAGGTACATGAAAAGAACTATACCACGCATGATTTGGAGCTAGGCGCAGTGGTTTTTGCTTTGAAGATTTGGAGACACTACCTTTACGGTACGAAGTGTACGATCTTTACAGATCACAAAAGCCTCCAACATATATTCAACCAGAAGGAGTTGAATATGAGGCAAAGGCGATGGGTTGAGTTGCTGAACGATTACGACTGCGAGATCAAGTATCATCCAGGGAAGGCGAATGTGGTCGCCGATGCCCTAAGTCGCAAGGAGAGAATCAAGCCCATAAGGGTTAGGGCTATGGAAATGATTATCCAAACCGATCTTTCCTCACGCATTCGAGCAGTGCAAAAAGAAGCTCTCAAGGAGGAGAACCTTGAGAAAGAATATCTCCGTGGGATGGAGAAGATATTGGTTCCAAACAGGGAAGGAACGTTATGTTTTGAGAAAAGGATTTGGGTTCCTTTGTTTGGTGATTTAAGAGAAGTTATTTTTGATGAAGCTCACAAGTCACGGTACTCTATCCACCCGGGAGCGGATAAGATGTACCAAGATCTTAAGGATTATTATTGGTGGCCTAGGATGAAAGGCGATGTTGCTATTTATGTGAGCCAATGTTTGACTTGCGCTAAGGTTAAGGCAGAATACCAGAAGCCTTCGGGACTTCTGCAGCAACCGAAAATTCCCCAGTGGAAGTGGGAAGAAATATCCATGGATTTTGTTACAAAGTTGCCAAGAACGCCTAAGGGCCATGACACTATCTGGGTGATAGTGGATCGCTTGACGAAATCAGCACATTTCTTGCCTATCCGTGAAAAGGATCATACAAGCAAATTGGCTGAAATTTACATGAGAGAAATTGTCACTCGCCATGGAGTACCTCTCTCGATTATTTCTGATAGAGATGGAAGGTTCGTATCAAGGATATGGCAATCCTTCCAGGAAGCTTTTGGCTCGAAGCTGAATATGAGCACCGCTTTTCACCCGCAGACCGACGGCCAAAGTGAGCGGACGATTCAGACATTGGAAGACATGCTGAGAGCATGTGTGATGGATTTAGGCGGTAGCTGGGATAAGCATTTACCCCTGGTTGAGTTTTCATACAACAACAGCTACCACACCAGTATTGGTGCCGCGCCATTCGAAGCTTTATATGGGCGCAAGTGCAGGTCGCCGCTCTGTTGGTCTGACGCAGGTGATAGACAACTGGTAGGTCCCGATATAGTTCAGGAAACTACAGATAAGATCGCGCAAATCCGAGATCGCATTAGCGCGGCTCGTGATCGCCAGAAGACCTATGCAGATCTGAAAAGGAAACCTCAAGAGTTTGAGGTTGGGGATATGGTTTTGTTGAAGGTATCACCCTGGAAGGGTGTAGCACGCTTTGGGAAGCGTGGGAAGTTGAATCCACGCTACATTGGTCCTTTTAAGATTTTGGAGAAAATTGGAACAGTAGCATACAAGTTGGATCTACCTGCCGAGCTGAATAACGTTCACGATACATTTCATGTATCCAATCTAAAGAGGAGTCCAACTCAAGTTAACGTTGCCATTCCTACCGACGAGATTCATATTGATGACACGCTCCACTTCATTGAAGAACCTGTTGAGGTCACGGATTGGAAAGTTAACAAGACCCGCCGGAGCAGTGTCAAGCTCGTCAAAGTTCGCTGGAATGCTAGACATGGTCCTGAATTCACCTGGGAGCGTGAAGACCGAATGAAAGAGAAATACCCCCACCTGTTTCCTAAGAACCCTGCTTCTTCAAGCAGAACCTAAATTTCGGGACGAAATTTATTTAACGGGGGGAGAATGTGACAACCCTCTCAAAACCAGGTATCCGTACGACTTAATTAATTATTAATTGTTGCCTAATTACTGTGCTTTACTGAGTTTGCTGATAAACTGCTACTTGATTGTTGGTACTTGTACATATCTGCATCATACTTTGATATTCCTGTCACTACACTACTTATTTATTAAACCTTAGTGACAAACATGATGCACAAAAGCACAGTAGCACTAAACGGATACACAGTGAACTTGCTGGTATAGCCAGCATCAGGCAAACGCTGCCTCTAAAGGCCTGAATGGGCCAGAATTATTTTACTACACCCATAGTGTGTGTAGGGATACAAGGGTTGTATGATTACGTCTCTAGGAATAAGATATAGAGATTTGGACGTGCCTAAAACGAACTTTAAGCACAAAACACAGCACTTTTATCAACACACTAGCTTCTAGCTAACTAATAAAGTGCCAAAATATGAGGAATTATTCCCGACACTTTGCAGAATAAATTGTGTCGCTAAAAATATTATTTATGACGCTTAACGGATATCTTAAGCACTTTAACGGATTACTATCCAACCGAACAACCGGACAATACCCGGAACATAAAAATATTGCCAAAATTAATATTGGTACTTTTCTGAGCCAGTTAGGGTCTCTGATTACCCTAACACCCGCTTTTAATGCACTAAAGCAACTAACGGGGTTAGACCTCGCACTTAACGCACTTAACCAAACTGAACCGTAACTGAACGATTGGAAACGAACCGAGCACCATTACAACTCAATGGAATCGGCCAACTAGTGGGGCCAAGGAGAGTACGCTTTTGAATATTTAATTGGATTGCACGAGGATCGAGACAACTTTCTCTATAAATAACATCACCTCTCACACACACAAACACACACACCTCACCTTCACTCTCTCTCCCTCTCCCTCTCCCTCCTCTCGGCCGAGATCACCACCACCCCCACATCCGTTTTTCGGTTCAAGTCTTGACATTCCAAGGGTATACAAGTGTCGGTGGTTACGTACAACGGAGCTCGGAACAAACGGAACGCGGAGGACCTCTACCGTTTGCTATTATCCACGCAGTTTTCGACTAGTTTCTTCCCTAGCCCCGAGCTAGAGGTATAACGTTTAAAACTCATTTTTGGTCATGTCTAAAGTGGTTAAAAAGATATTTGTCGGTTGAATGTCGGTAACCCGCTTGATGGAACTTTAAAGTTTGCTAAAACGTGAATATCGTTGGTTAAAAGCTCAAAACGCGTGTAAATGTCGTAGTACTTGAATATGTTGATTAATATGGCCCGATCTACGATGTGGTGGCTCTCATCATCGTTTAACCCGACTTTGTTCGGATCGCGTATCTTGACATACACTTGTTTCTTGTGTACAAGGGTTAAAAGGTGAAACTCCACCACACGGGAAACATGAACTTGTGTAAAAATGTTTTAACATGAAAAATAGTATTTAAAACAAGCCGATCTACGTATGTACAAGTGGTATACTCGTAGGACCGGGTGTTGAGAAAATCATGTTTTTATAAAAATAGATAAAGTGTTAACAAACACGATTTCTATAAACTACAAGTGTAGAAACACTTGTAGAATAAAAGATCCGACAAAATAACAATGTTCACAAAAATTGTCGGGAAGTTGTAAGAAGTGATTTGTCCCAAAAACGAGGTTTTTGCAAGACTAAGTTATGTTATATATAGATCCACTAAAAATAACGAGATCTACACCGGAGATTTTGTAAAAACTACAAGTTCATGAAACAACGCGGTTTTACATACTAGTCTTCTATTTTGAGTATTGAAAATTGATTCGGTTGATTTGATAAATTGTTGAGATGATTTTGTAAAAGAAAATGATACGCTTGAAAGCGTGGCCACCTCCAGTTACAGGGGAAACTCTGGCGAAATTTTCTAAAAATCCAACACTTAGAATTATTTACAAGTGTTAGACTACTTTGACATGTTTTCAAAAATATATTTCGCCACAACCTTATTTATAAATAATCGGAGGTGGGATTTTCACAAAACTAAAAGTGATAAATATTCATTCGGTAAATATATTTTGTCACCTCACTGTTTATGATTATTTTGTGAAGATATATAAATATTATTTTTAGAGTAAAAATAATATTTACTAACCTTGTCAAGCCCGAAATAATACAAACGCTTGTACGTCAAGAATATAAGTTACAACGGTGATTATCATTACCACTTAATCGTTAAAACATAACTTACGCTTATTTGGAAATATTCATAAGCGCGTGTGTTGTCAATATATTATTTTGGGAAAATATTATGAGAAAAAGGAAATATATTATTTTTGAGGAAAATGAATATATTTTGAAATAAGAAATAAAATATATTAAGTGGGACTTAATAAAATGATATAAATACACATGTATTTAAATCCCCCATCCTTGGGAAGGAGAATGCGTATCAAATATATACACGGAACGGTTGTCTAACTGTTTCCAATGATGTAAACTATGAAGCTAAAGCACGGCCATCCGTCTAATAGAATTAGCACATGTAGGTCGTTGCACAGCACTTGGATATTGGATTGCTTGATTTTGTGACGCGCTCACTGTGAGTTCATGTCCCCCTTTTCTCTTAACTGTTTTCAGTTTTATAAACTGCGGGGGTGAAATACATGTTACAATGATTATGGATATGTTATACATGGTATGATTAGCATAAGGAGGGTTATTACTTAGATCATGTGAGTGGGTAGGCAGAAACTTGAGGCCATTAATCCTCGTTGAGGACCGAGGGACAGGAGCGGTAGATCTATCTGGGTGTAGCGAGCCCAGCCCCAGGTCCAGCATAACGGACCTCGGGGTGACTTAGTGCCCGACGCATAAATCCGCTAGGTTTGAGTCATCCCTACTTGCACTTCACACATATCAGTGGACTTGCAACCCATTGGTGATCTCTTTTATTTCCTTATTTGCTACATACCAGGGTTTTTGATAAAGATAAAGGTTTATTTACTCATTTTCGCATGAACTCGCTCAACATTATTGTTGATTTTTCAACTTACATGTATTTCAGGGAATTAAGGATCTGGCACGGTTTAGCAGGATTTCCCGCTGCATTTAGACTCAGAGTCATCCGGGTTCAAGGCTTATGGCTCTTTCCTGGACAAGCCATAGCCCCTGAACCATGTTTATTTTGTTTGCATTATGGTAGTAGTTGTACTGTTTAAGACAAGTAATGGTTGTTGGGTGTTTACCCATTTAGACAATGTTTGACAATTTTATTTTCAATGGATGACTTTGCATGATTTTAAATTCATATAGCTTGTTATGGTTAAGCTATGGTATTAAGAAGTCACACCAAATTAACCACGCTTCCGCAAAGCCAGGGTGTGACAAATTTAGATGATCCTATTAAGTTAGGTTATGCTTTAAGATACAGAGAATTGATGAATAGAATGTCATCCATTGAAAACACTGTTGGTGAAATGAAGGATCTTATGAAACAGATGTTGGAGGCTTCTTAATATCAGCATAGTACACAACAAATTTCCCAAGAAATCTGGAATTCAGTGCAACCAATCCTTGCTGCACAAAGGGAATTAGCTGAACTCAACCACAATAACCACATGGAACCGATTAGAATCATGGTTGAGGCTAGGTATAAGGATACTCAGGCAGAAATCAGGAGTATCAAAGAATCCCTGGTCAAACTCACTGGCTCCTCCCATGCTCCTATTTTTGAAAAGGATGATGATGATGATGATGATGATGATGCCATAAAGGGGGAGAAAGACTCTTTAAGAAAGTTGGAGCCTGATCCTAAAGTAAAACCAAAGGGCCAACAAAAACAAAAGACATGATCTGCCAAAGAAACTTCTACAAAAACTTCTGAAAAATCAGATGTTGGAAAGAAAAAGGGAATTGATGAGACCCTAAATGTCCAAACGGATGAGAAGATTTTAGAAAAGCAGAAGAAGCATGATACAGAAGAGAGCAAAGCCTATAACTGGAAGAAAGAACAGGAGGAAAATATGAAAAGAGAAAACATTGGTACTTCTCAAAGAAGGAAGTCTTTTAGAAATAACAGTCCACCAATACTCACATTTCCCAAAACATCTGCTGCTTCTAAAAGGCCTGTATCCTCTGCTTCACCAAATACCAAACGTTCACCTCAAAAACCACCACAAAAGAAGCAGAAAATAGCTTCAAAGCCACCATCCTCACCCATTAAACCAACAGATGTTGATGCAACAAGAGCATCAACAGATGTTAGGCAAACAGGTGTAGTTGTCTCAGCAGAGGTTAGCCAATCCACTGCCACCATTCATTTTAACACACCACCATCAACACAACCACCTCCTACACCCCAAAGATTCCCTTCACAGCCACCTTCTTCACCTAAACCACCTTCTCCATCAAAAACTCCTCCACCACCCAAATTTGCTTATGCACGCAAAAGGAAATTTGTTGTGCATGATGATGATAAGGAGATTCCATCACCAATCCCTTTATCATCTGCTCCCATTCAAATCACTCCACCCTCATCATCTCCACTTATAAATCTACTTCATAATCCACCCACTAGTACACTACCATTTGTCACCCCTTTAGCTGCTCAATATCCTCTAGAACTGCTTGCAGTTCAAAGTGAAATGGAATCTTTTTACAAAATATAGGATCCATCCAAAAGAACCTTCCCATCTCCTATGGCTCTAGACAACCTCAGGATTTGGATGAGTCCTTGAAGTTAAAAGCAAAACAAGCAGAGGGTACAGCTAGAGAAGAAAGTAAAGGGTTAGGTGACAGGAGATACCAAGGTCTACTATCACATGGGCTTAACAAACTTAGAAAGCTTGAAGACTTTGCTAAAGACCTTAGTAAATCCATGTCTGAGCAGCCATTGGATACTGAGCTTTAAGAGGAACTAAGGGTTGAGTACTTAGACCACATTATGAAGCACAAGCACTACAAAGCAACAAAGGCCCAATTCAAAGATTGGTCAACAGATGCTCTCAGGGATGAAATTGATAGAATTACAAAGATGAACAATGATCCTCTAGTCAAGAAAACTGCATCAAATTGGAAGAAATCCAAGCAAGTTGATCCAGATAAAGCATTAAAGTTCAAAAGAATGAGAGCAGAGCTTGTTGCAGCTGATTATGGGTCTGCAAGGTCAATAGCTTGATGGTCAAAACTTAATGTTGAAGTGACCTACAAAAAGCTAGAAGAGCTCAGATCAAAAGATCCAACAGTTCCTCAAAAGCCTGTTTATCCTCCAACCACTGCTGGCAGACCCCAGTAGACCTAAGCCTCCAAAAAGCTTCTCTTATCATCTGCTTTACCCACAAGTGCCTTGAATCAATTAAAAAGGCAAAAGCAAACTGATGAGGAGGATGAGCAGAGGTTTAAAGAATATAGAAAAGAGGGGATTAGATGCCAAATTAAAATTACAAATGGATGATGCTGCTAACCAACTCACTGCTCAACTAGCTGAAATAATTAAACAGTTGGCAAGCAGACCTCATTCTCCAAACTCCTCACAAATAACTCTCATCCCAAGAAAACCATCTGATCCAAAAATACTAAAGTGGAAGTCATCCTCAGACACCCATGTATTAACATTGCTCAGATCATATGGTAATGTTGAAAGGATAAGAAGGAAGGATGCATATGGTCTGTGTGTCGATGACCTTCAAGATCTTTTGAACCTTCAACTGAAAAGGGATGAAGAAGACATGGATTCCTTGGACTTTGAACTTCAATTCAAAGGGCAAATCAGGGAATTGCTGATGAGGAAATAAAGATCAGAAATAATTAAGGGTTTTGGCATCATCTGTCCTAGAGGGAGATTGTTGGCTCATGTGAAACTTTCATTGAGAACAGATGATACAAAGCCAAAACAGTTCTGCAGCAACTGATCCAGAATAAACAGTTGTTTTGGTAAAAAATTACCGAAGCAATTAATTAGTTAAGTGAGGTAGTGTGCTAGAAATATGTGTTGCAAATATGATGATTAAGTTATTTGTAAAAACAGTTTGAGGATACGGCTCAGGATACAGAGCTGTATCTATGATCAAACAATGAGCAAAAAAGGTAAAGGGTGACACCCGATATACGAGGAAAGCCCTTGATCAATCTTGATCGCCTGCACAAAACCTCGGGAGCTGACAATCGCAGCTGCCTTGTTCTTCTATTGCTTCAAATATCAGGATACAGTGCAGGATGTGATACAGATCAACTAGGTGTTACAAGGTAATTCGAGTACAAGTGTTTGTGTGCAGTGATTGCTAGTAGCTAGAGTGTAAATTGTGCGAATGAAAGTGAGTGCCTTAACTTGTGTCACACCCCAACCGATGGCGGAAACATCGGGATGAGACGAAGTGTGTATAGATTGCAAGAGACGTCATAACACTATGTGACAATATTTAATTTAATTCAATTTTCATTGTAATACTAAATGTCATACAATATTCAAAACAAAATACAACATTGTTTCAACAAATAACATAACATTAAAAGATAAATAGATTAAAGGTGTGTATCTAGTCCACCCTAAACTTGTTTCATCAATCATCCATACTTCATTAGTCAACCTGCAACATGTATTAAAATAGAGTTTCAATGCAAAGGCAATGAGCGAGTATACAAGTTTGTTTACATAGCATAATAGAATAAAAAGGCTCAAATCCAACATGAACATAATAAAATAGTTTCAGGCATGCTAGTTCACGCAGTCCAAGTGATAGCCCAAGTTTCCAATGCGTTAAAGTGCCTGTCCCAAAGTTTCACGGGAGGTTAACATGTCTCATCCTAACAATACCCCTCGACTACAAATGGGGGAGTTGCATTACCCCTATAGCGCTACTATTGTTATGGCGGAACTACACATAGGGATTAAACGTTCACATAGCACAAAATAGTCTCAAGTATCACAAGTTTCATGCTTCATGTTTAAATGGATAGAGCATGTTTCAAATAAGTTTCAAGTGTCACGTGTTTGAATATAGAATACATGTTGCATTCCAAAAGTGTTTAAAGCAAAAAGGGATCGAGTATACTCACATAATTTCTAAGTCTTCCGATTATCGAAGTGTTGACGAGTGTAAAAGATTAGGAGGATGGAACACCGGGGTCACCCTATATGGGCAAACGATGGTGCATGAGTAAACGGAATTCCAAGAGAACGAACAATAGTGATTATCCTAGATGTTTAGAACAACGCATAACGAACTCGTTTATTATTTATTGATTAAATAATAAATCCTAATATTTAAGGTTTATAGTTAATTACGTCCCTAATGAGTTAGAATTTAACTAATCTTTTGGCATTTTCGTATTACAAGAGAAACCTTGTACAAATCCCATACCATCTGATTTTATCGTTACATCTAAAGTTATTAATTAAAAAGTGAAAAAAAGAAGGTGAATTAAACCTATAAAAAGTATTAATTAAATAAATGAAGTATGGAAATTCTGTTGTTTTTTTTTAGAAATGAAAACAACATTTGAATTAACTTAATAGGCCAAAAGGTTTATAGAAATACATCCTTGAATCACTAAAAGGAAAATGTTCAGCGAATGAGCAGGGTTGAACCCTTTTAAACGAAAACAGTTTGTGTTTGCATTGCTTTGTTTTACCTTTTTTTTTACTTTCTAATACCCTTCATATATTATAAAACTGAAACAAAAGAACCTACCATAATAACTAGCAAATAGTGCCATTGTTTTCATGAGAACCCATTTTTACAGTTCATCTTCATCATTTAGTATACCCAGCCGAACACAGACTAACCAAACATGTGACATACTATTGTTATTATATATTTCATCACCACATCTTACAATTAGTTTATAAATAATACGAATAAATGAAGTGGAATCGGTGGGAGGAATGTATACCGAAACAAATCGAGAACAAACAAGACTGAACCGAAGTGAAACCATCTCCATGTCGTGCTATCGCCACCACTACGGTTGTCGGAAACAAACCCAAACCAAGTCTAACTTGAACATGACCCAAGTTACGACTGAACCGAACTCGAATCTTGAACTGAACCGAGAACCCAGACTGACCGGACCGCCGCCATCGTGAGCGGCGCTGCTACTGCCAGAACACCGCCATTGCCGCCGTCGACTGGTGCGGTCGCTGCCGTGAGCGGCGCTGTTGCTGCCGCTGCCGCCGTTTCTCTCTCATCTCTCTCTCTCTCTCTCTCTCTGTGTGTCTCTCTCTCTCTCTTCGCCGTGAGCCGGTAATACGGTCGGCACTAGTCTCATATACATAGGGTTTATTTAGTGGGCTTTGGGCTTGGGCCCAAGGCCCACAAGCCCATCTCGCGTGTGTGAGCGGCCCGAAAGTCCCTACGAACTCGTTTTTAAAACCCGATCGTTGCAGAATATTATTTAAGGTTTAAATACGCGAAATAATGCCTGCGTTCGATATTGGCCGCGTTCGCTTGTCGGTCGCGTTAAAAGTGCGTAAAAAGCGTAGTTTTCCGTTTTTAAACTGTTTTTCGATCAGATTTCAATTGCGTCGCTAAAAATAGGAAACGAACCCGAATTTTATAAAAACAAGGAATAACAGAAATACGAAGCATTATAGTCTCCCCTCCTTTAGGAAATTTCGTCCCGAAATTTGTTCAGAAGGAAGACTCGAAAGGGTTTCTGCAAACTGAAGAAGATTGTTTAAAATTGACGCTTTGGAGTTTGAGACAACGGAGAATAATTGAGGTATAAGGGTGAACGATTGATCTAATAAACGATTATTGAGTATAAGAATAGCATAAGTATCGGATAGACAAAAGTAGTGTGTTAAGAATGAGGTCTCGTCGTGGATAATCGGATATACTGCTTTTGTGAGTGGTTTAAAGTTTGCATTAGGTCCAAAAAGGTCTGCAAAACACTGAATTTCTCATGGCACGTTTCACGAAAGTTTGGTAACGTGGTGAAAACACTTATATATAGGATGTACCAGCGGCGTATCCACCATGTTTTGACCATGTTACGTCCGTTTCGTTATTCGTGTCATGTTACGTTCCGTGTCTTACCATACACAATAGTACACTCTATGGTTCTCATACGCCTATCACTATAATCCCGTGGGCACCCGCGATTATATTGACCGTCGCATGATCCGCATAGCTTGTGCTAGTTACGTATGATTCAAGGTATACATAAATTTTGAAAACAAGGATGCGTGAGTATAGAAATGTAGCATATAAGCATGTTTACGTTCCAAATAGTATAAGTCCAACGTAAGCGAATCCTTCGGGTTTCGCCCGTGTACATGTGCGAATGTATAAATTTTTGAGTAAAAAGCATGAGCATAGTATAAGTTTAAATTTGAACACGCACGTGAGCATAAACACAAAACGCATGCCAGGAGTATGAGTAAAGTATAAGCGTAACGTGTATTAAAAATGAGCATAAATGTGAGCACAATTTGAGCACAACGAATGACGTGAGTATAGACACAATTCGTATAAATGAGAGTACAAACAAAAGTACGAGTATAACAGAAATCTTATAAACGTGGGTATAAATGCGAGTACGAATATAACGTAAATCGTATAAACGGGAGTATAACTGCGAGTACGAGTATAACATAAATCGTATAAATGAAAGTATAAACACGAGTACGAGTACGAGTATAACATAAATCGTATAAATGAGAGTATAAATGCGAGTACGAGTGTGAATACGAGTATAAATATGAGTATAAACACAAGATGCATGAGTATGGATGTAAATGTGAAAATTAAGTGTAAAACATGAATGTTTAAGTATGAATAAAATACATGTGTATGAGTATAAGTGTAACAAAGTTGTAAAAGTGCAAATGAAAACATAACTCGTATGAATATGAATACGAATGTAGTATAGACATGAATGTAAGGACAACGTAAATGTATAATTGTGAGTGTGTGTATAAACGTAAAACGTATGAATTTTGAATCATGAGTATAACACAAATGTGTAAGTGTGAACATAAGTGAAGGCATAAAATGTATAAATATGGATATAGGAATTAATGATTTTGTTTACAGTATAAATCGAAATACACAAGTTTATGCGCGTAAAAGATTAAAAGTTTTGAGTATGAAAGAAAAAAAGAACGAGTGACGTGCGTGTGATTGTTGTGAGATATTGATTAAAACGTGTAAAATGATATACATATATAGTTGTTTGCGCAAAACGCGAAGTTAAAATAGATTGAGTTGTCATGGAATGTAAAAATCTAGTTTGTGAATGTAAGGAGAATATAAAAGAAAACATCTTTTGATTATGCGAAATGATACTTTGTAAAAGAATGGAAATGCTATTATGGTTTTAAAAGAATTTACATAGTTGCGAATTTGTCGGTTCTTATGAAGTTTCCTTGCCCACGTGTTTTGAATTTAATTGGCGTATCGAGCGAGGTTTTGAAAGGTTCTTGTGATTAACAAGCTTGCATCGTTTTAAGTAACTTTTATATTAGAAAGTTTTGAAGTTTATAGATTCTTAAGGAAAAGTTGATCCTTAGAAAAAGGAATTTGGTATACGAGCTTAGTGATTGTTAAAAAAATGTTTTATTGGTTTTGAAAAGGAGTTTTAGTAAATGCTTAAATAATACTGGTAATATTTTATAGGTGTGTGCGAAAAAGTTGATTTGATTCTCAATTAAAAATAGAAAGTCTCTAGTTTAATGATATGTGATGAGCTTGTTCTAATAGTTATGTTGAATACAAAATTCGTGGGCAATGGTTTTGTTAGACTGACTATGTTGACGGGTAGTATTTCGTGAAATTCTGAATGTCGAGAAACAAGTGTCTACGGAAAAGTTAAAAAATTTCACGTGTGTAAGCTATATGAAAATATAGATTGTAGGATAAGAAGTTCATTCATATAAACAATGCATTTTGAAATAATTAGAGATTTGACTAATGATAATCGATTTAGATGTATAAATGATCGTGTTTACATAACATAGTCTATTAAAAGAAAGTATCGGTAACGATCACCTAGATAAGGGAATTACCCCAAATCCGTTGATGATGTCGTTCTAAGATGAGAAAAGAAGCGGAGTTAATCATCAAGTTAAGGAAATCACTCCTATCTCGATGATATATCTCTGTTCGTTGTTATAAAAGGGTAAATAAAATTACGTGAAATCATGCATGCTAATAATGTACAATCGTATGAAAAGTAAGAGTATGATGTTGCGCAAAGCTGAAATCTCGAAAAATTGTTCAAAAGTGACAAAAGATCGAAAATAATAAAGCGTAAGTTCGAATAAAACTTGGATAGTTCCAAACGGAACATTGACTAACCAAAGTGATCGAAAGATCTTTTGGAATTAAGAAACATGCTTTGGCCTAATAGGTGGAATACTCTAGCCGATATCTCGGTTAACGGTATTCACCCTTCCAGTTATTACATGTTCCCAATCCATCGAAAATTTCGAAACTTGGCGGGATTTTTGAAAATCAAGGAGTGGGACTAGTCGACGAGGTGCGGGTTTCACCCCTAGCTTGACGACTTCGTACCCTAAGTGTGGTTGGTACTCGTTGGGTCAAAATTTAATTTCGACACGTTAACGAGGGTCCACTAGAAATTGAATTTGAAATTTGAAATTTGAAATTTCCATTAAGATGTGGATTTCACTCCTAACTTAATGGTGTAATTTCGTGCAACAAAATGAAATCAAGCGGGATGAGAGTTGTTTACCAAATTGTGGGTTTCACGCCTATTTTGGTAAACTCGTCTCTTTTGTACAATACGAGTTGTAGGATTTAGATTAATCGAGTAAAATGTATGAGGAAAAGTGTATGTCAAGGATTAGACGAACAAGTATAAACATGTCAAGAATGGCACATAAAGAATGGAATAATGAAACAATTATTAACTCATAAAAAGTACGTCACAAATAACACATGAATGAGAGAACAATGAAACAAATATTAACGCATAATAAAACAAGTATAGCATGTCAAGCTTTAACAAACAAGTGATAAATCATGCTTAAAAGATCAAAAGAGAATCAATAAAAGCAAATAAAGTAGCATGCAAGTAGTTTCAAGCAAAACATACGAATAAAGCTCTAAAACTATAGACTAGGTTAAAGCATTCCTACTTTTCCTAATTCCATATAGTTATGGCTCTGATACCAATCTGTCACACCCCAACCGATGGCGGAAACATCGGGATGAGACGAAGTGTGTATAGATTGCAAGAGACGTCATAACACTATGTGACAATATTTAATTTAATTCAATTTTCATTGTAATACTAAATGTCATACAATATTCAAAACAAAATACAACATTGTTTCAACAAATAACATAACATTAAAAGATAAATAGATTAAAGGTGTGTATCTAGTCCACCCTAAACTTGTTTCATCAATCATCCATACTTCATTAGTCAACCTGCAACATGTATTAAAATAGAGTTTCAATGCAAAGGCAATGAGCGAGTATACAAGTTTGTTTACATAGCATAATAGAATAAAAAGGCTCAAATCCAACATGAACATAATAAAATAGTTTCAGGCATGCTAGTTCACGCAGTCCAAGTGATAGCCCAAGTTTCCAATGCGTTAAAGTGCTTGTCCCAAAGTTTCACGGGAGGTTAACATGTCTCATCCTAACAATACCCCTCGACTACAAATGGGGGAGGTGCATTTACCCCTATAGCGCTACTATTGTTAAGGCGGAACTACACACAGGGATTAAACGTTCACATAGCACAAAATAGTCTCAAGTATCACAAGTTTCATGTTTCATGTTTAAATGGATAAAGCATGTTTCAAATAAGTTTCAAGTGTCACGTGTTTGAATATAGAATACATGTTGCATCCCAAAAGTGTTTAAAGAAAAAAGGGATCGAGTATACTCACATAATTGCTAAGTCTTCCGATTATCCAAGTGTTGACGAGTGTAAAAGATTAGGAGGATGGAACACCGGGGTCACCCTATATGGGCAAACGATGGTGCATGAGTAAACGGAATTCCAAGAGAACGAACAAGAGTGATTATCCTAGATGTTTAGAACAACGCATAACGAACTCGTTTATTATTTATTGATTAAATAATAAATCCTAATATTTAAGGTTTATAGTTAATTACGTCCCTAATGAGTTAGAATTTAACTAATCTTTTGGTATTTTCGTATTACAAGAGAAACCTTGTACAAATCCCATACCATCCGATTTTATCGTTACATCTAAAGTTATTAATTAAAAAATGAAAAAAAGAAGGTGAATTAAACCTATAAAAATAATATTAATTAAATATATTAATGAAGTATGGAAATTCTGTTGTTTTTTTTTTTTAGAAATGAAAACAACATTTGAATTAACTTAATAGGCCAAAAGGTTTATAGAAATACATCCTTGAATCACTAAAAGGAAAATGTTCAGCGAATGAGCAGGGTTGAACCCTTTTAAACGAAAACAGTTTGTGTTTGCATTGCTTTGTTTTACCTTTTTTTTTTTACTTTCTAATACCTTTCATATATTATAAAACTGAAACAAAAGAACCTACCATAATAACTAGCAAATAGTGCCATTGTTTTCATGAGAACCCATTTTTACAGTTCATCTTCATCATTTAGTATACCCAGCCGAACACAGACTAACCAAACATATGACATACTATTGTTATTATATATTTCATCACCACATCTTACAATTAGTTTATAAATAATACGAATAAATGAAGTGGAATCGGTGGGAGGAATGTATACCGAAACAAATCGAGAACAAACAAGACTGAACCGAAGTGAAACCATCTCCCTGTCGTGCTATCGCCACCACTACGGCTGTCGGAAACAAACCCAAACCAAGTCTAACCTGAACATGACCCGAGTTACGACTGAACCGAACTCGAATCTGGAACTGAACCGAGAACCCAGACTGACCGGACCGCCGCCGCCGTGAGCGGCGCTGCTACTGCCAGAACACCGCCATTGCCGCCGTCGACTGGTGCGGTCGCCGCCGTGAGCGGCGCTGTTGCTGTCGCTGCCGCCGTTTCTCTCTCATCTCTCTCTCTCTCTCTCTGCGTCTCTCTCTCTCTTCGCCGTGAGCCGGTAATACGGTCGGCACTGGCCGTCTGTTACCGTAAATGTTCATCGGGAGAGGAAATCAGAGGATGTATGACTGAGTTAGTGTTTTTGTTTGTGTAAGAAGAGATTGTAAGGAAAAGGGTATTTGTGTTTTGAGAGTTCTTGAGTTAGCAAACAAAGAAGGAAACAGGAGGTAAAAATATGATGTGCGGCTGACAAAAATGAAAGGGTAACTAGGGTTACTAGTCTCATATACATAGGGTTTATTTATTGGGCTTTGGGCTTGGGCCCAAGGCCCACAAGCCCATCTCGCGTGTGTGAGCGGCCCGAAAGTCCCTACGAACTCGTTTTTAAAACCCGATCATTGCAGAATATTATTTAAGGTTTAAATACGCGAAATAATGCCTGCGTTCGATATTGGCCGCGTTCGCTTGTCGGTCGCGTTAAAAGTGCGTAAAAAGCGTAGTTTTCCGTTTTTAAACTGTTTTTCGATCAGATTTTAATTGCGTCGCTAAAAATAGGAAACGAACCCGAATTTTATAAAAACAAGGAATAACGGAAATACGAAGCGTTACAACTTGATACAATCCATCTATTTATAGTAAAAGAAATTTAACAAACTACCCTATTAAACCGGGATTCGACGGATATTCCCCATACGAACGTTGTAGACCTGGTCTTTCGGGTTCAACGTCTCTCACATAACTAGTTTGCCCGAGTCTTAAGGAGAAGACGTCCACTTGACCGTTAGTGACCCACAGCTTCTAACCTGCACATGGTTAATTTAGCTAATACCAGGATATCGTACCAGGATGTTACCAATATCCTGATCCGGTATCCTGATCACAAGTAAACAATCAAAAGCAGAATATTAGTAATGATATATATGCTCAGAAAATGACCCATAACAATTTTCCCCAAATATATCTGTTGGTATACCAATCCAACGGATATATTTTAAAATCTTATCTCATAAACCGAGACAATTAAATCGAAATGACGGTCAAGATAGCACTATACAACTTCCAACGCGCTTTTCACTCAATGGGCATCTACAATGCTCCTATATCTTCTCTCTTTTTGTTTGAGAAGCAAATATCATCAACAGAATCTCCAGGTAATCACTTATCCCTTCCACATTTTCTGTTAACTTTATTCTTCCTCCGATGGCTACTGTAGCCCATTCTCAGACCGGTGAATCGTCGGAATCCTTCGTTCAGCAAAACCTTCTCAAAAATCCCGAGAAGGAGATCTGTGCTTTTGATAAGCAGACATTGCGGCGTTGAGAGCCTCCGACGCTTTCCCCGATGCAACGATTTTTAGACCATTTGTTCGAACAATTCGATCAGATGTTTCTTCTACTGATTGGGTCTGTTTTCCGGCATACCCTTTCTCACTAGGTCTTCGGTATCCATTTCCCAAATTCATGATGCAATTCTTCCGGACTACCGGTATTTCCTTTGCCCAAACCATGCCCATGGTCTGGAGAGTATTAATCGTGCTCAACCAAATTAAAAACCTATCCCGACCTCTGCATCGAAGATATGCCAATTGCTTACCGCCTCCGATCCCACGGTTCCAGCCGGTTCCTGCTCTTTTTAACTTCCAGCAAACCGCTTATTCTTAAAACCACCAAAAATGAAGATGGATGGCAACGCAAGTTCTTCTTCGTCAAACAAGACTCCATTCATGAGGGTGCTAGTCTTCCGGTGGAGTGGTTAACCACCGGTAGGATCATGAATGTCCCCATGTACTTCTAGACTTCTATCTTGTGCTAATATCTTCTTATTTGATCTTTTCGCAGTGAATTTTAAGGAAGTAGCTCCCCCTACCGCGGAATCAGAAAAAAGAATCGAAGCAGTCTACCAATTGCCTGCAAGTGACAGGAGTTTTACCACACACATCCCGAGTTTCAGCCAATATTCATCATCCGAAATGTCTGGTAAGAGTTACTTTTGAAATGACTAATTAATGTAATATAATATAATGAAGAGTAATAAGGATGTAGGACTTTTCCCTTTATGCAGCACCAGCCAAGATCCCTGAGGTTTTCGACCTTGATGAGCTGGACAGTTATTCCGATCAGGTCCAGATCAAGAAGGTACCTAGTCCCAATGCCACGGCCTCATCCAAGCCCAGCAGCTCCAAAGCCATCATCATTCCCAAACCTTCGCCAGCTACTGTTATGAGTCATTTTCTGAGAATACATATCTTGATCAATATCCTGCTTCAAATTATTTATTTGTGACCAGGATACTGGACGGGGATATTGCTAACATCCTGGGCGATATCCTGAGGTTGATTGAATTAACCATGTGCAGGTTAAAAGTTGGGGTTTGCTAACGGTCAGATGGACTTCTTCTCCTTGAGACTCGGGCAAAACAGTTGGGAGAAAGACGTTGAAGCCGGAAGATGTGGATTACAACGTTCACATGTGGAATATTCGCCGGATCCCGAAATAATAGGATAGTTGGTTGCTTTCTTTTTACTATAAATAGATTGATCGGATCAGATTAAGTCACATACACTCATTCACACACTTTGCTCTCTAGTCTCTAGCAATCATTACACACGAACACTTGTACTCAAATCTCATTGTAACACTTAGTTGATCCGTATCATATCCTGCACTTTATCCTGAAGTTTGAAGCAATAAGAAGAACAAGACAGCTGCGATTGTCAGCTCTCGAGGTTCTATGCCGGCGATCTAGATTGATCAAGGGCTTTCCTCGTACATCACGTGTCAACCTTTACTTTTCTACTCATTGTTTGATCACAGATACAACTCTATATCCTGAGCCGTATCCTGAATACTATTTTTCTAAACAACTTAACCAACATATTTTCAACACACTTTTTAGCACACTACCTCACTTAACTAATTTGATCACTTAATTGCTCGGTAATTTTTGACCAAAACAATTTGGCGCCCACCGTGGGGCAAGTGGTGCTCTCTTTACTAAAATTTTTTTGTGAAATCGCTAATCAGTTTTCTATTTTCAAATTTTTTTGCCACATTGTTTACAATGGCCTCAAGATCAAACATGAGCTCCTCCACTATGTCCGCTACGACTTCTGTCACACCCTGGCTTTGCGGAAGCGTGGTTAATTTGGTGTGACTTCTTAATACCATAGCTTAATCATAACAAAGCTATATGAAAATAAAACCATGCAAATCATCCATTGATTTAAGTTTTAAAATAAAAGTACCACAACATTGTTTTAAAGTGTTGACACATGCAACGGGAATTACAACCTAATAATATAAAAACATTGTTCAGAAATCATATCCGCAAACATAAAACAGACGAAGTTTAAGAACTGTGACTCGTCCAGGTAAAAGCCACAACCCCTAAACTTGGATGATCCCATAACTTTTAAGCAGCGTGAAAATGTAGCATACCATGCCAGATCCTTAATTACCTGAAATACATGTAAGTTGGAAAAATCAACAAAAATTGTTGAGCAAGTTCATGTGTAGTGAGTAAGTAAAACCTTTGTAAGTATAAAAAAAATCCTGGTATGTAGCAAATAAGGAAAAAGAGATCACCAATGGTTTGCAAGGCAATTGATATGTGTGAAGTGTTGTAGGAAGACTCAAACCTAGCATATTTTGCGTTGGGTACAAAGTCACCCCGAGGTCCGTTATGTTGGGCCTGGGGCTGGCCTTGCTTCACCCAGATAGATCTACCGCTACTGTCCCTCGGTCCTACAATGAGGATTAATGGCCTCAAGTTGCGCCTACCCACTCACATGATCTAAGTAGTAACCCTCCTTACGCTAACCATACCATGTATAAAGTACTCGTAAATATAGTAACATGTATTTCACCCCCGCAGTTTAGAAAACTGAAAACAGTTAAGAGAAAAGGGGGACATGAACTCACAGTGGTGCGTCTCTAACAAGAAATCTCCTAGTCAACCTGCTGTGCAACGACCTACACGTACTAAGTTCTATTAGACGGACGGCCGTACCTTAGTTTAAGGTTTAATGTCTTTGGGAAATAGTTAGACAACTATTTCGTATGTACACTTAGTAATCATTTGGTAATTATATTCCTTCCCAAGGATGGGGCTTTAATACATGTGCGTTCGTGAATTTTCGAAATGTATTATTAAGTCTCACTTAAATTATATTTTAATCCTTTCTCCAAAATATAAATATTTTTCCCAAAAATATTATATTTTATTACATATAAATTTTCCCAAAATAGTACCTTTGTCAAAATACGCGTTTAAGAGTATTTTCTAAAAAAAAATGCGTAAGTTACGGTTAAAGATCGGGTGGTATCAATAATACCGTTGTAACTCAATATTTATTGTGAAGGTGTTCGTATTATTTTGGAATCATTGATGTTTGGTAATATTATTTTTACCCTAAAAATAATATTTACGTAGTTCACAAAATAATCACAAAAATTTACACAAGTGTTGTTATGAAAATATATATTCTAAATATATATTTTAGCAAGTTTTATTTTGTGAAAATCCCACCTCCGACACTTAGAAATTTTGTAATAAAAATCGTGACAAAATTTACATTTTTGCAAACAAGTTAGAAACATATTTATAACACTTGTGGTGAAAATATTTCCAAGTGTTAGGTTTTTGGAAAAATTTCGCCAGAGTTTCCCCTATAACTGGAGGTGGCCACGCTTTCAAGCGTATCATTTTCTTTTAAAATTCCAAACAACAATTTTCTCAATCAACAATAAACAATATTCAAACCATCAAGCTAGTCAAAATAGATATAAATCGCAAAAATACATGAACTTGCGGTTTATCTAAAATATGTAGTAACTTTCCATTACTTTTAGTGGATCTTTGTATAAATCAACTCGGTTTCTTGAGAGTCTCGTTTTTAAAGGAAATAAATTTCCACAACTTCTTGTCAACATTTACAAAAATAGTTCTTTTGTCAAAACTTTGTGTTACACAAGTGTCTACACACTTGTGTGTTTACAAAAATCACTCTTGTTCATGTAAAACCCGGTTTAGAAAATATGATTTCTTTTGGCGCTTGGTCCTTTGAAAATACCACTTGTAGATCCGTAGATCTACTAGTTTACAAGTCTATTTCATAAGAAAGATTGTCTTTACACAAATTCATGTTTGATATGTAGTAGTGTTCATAATCTAACCTCTTTTATACTTTAACATATTCTAGGTCATGTTTCATGGACATGACTTAGCCGGGTTAGATGACGATCTGAGCTACTACTAGCATAGATCAACACTAAATAATCACAATAAAACAAGTCTTACAAGTTTTACACAACTCTATTGCTTTTATCCAACATGTTTATCATTTTAGTAAACTTTTAGTATGTAATGTTGTATGTTCATGATTTTTAACCGACAAAGTTCATTTTAACCACTTTAGAATAGATCAAGAAGGCGTTTAGAGTCACTTACTACTAGCTCAAGGCTAGGGAAGAAACTAGTCGGAAATCGAGTGGATAAAAGCAATGTAGTGAGGTCCTTCGCAATCCGAGTGCACCGAGGTTCCTTATACGCGATCCTTAACCCTTGTATGTGCTTGGAATGGCTTGAATGAAATCGAAAGATGATGGATGGGGGTGGGTGGTTCTCGGCCGAAAGTTCAAGAGAGGGAGAGAGAAGTGTTGAATTTTGTTTAGTGGTTTATGAGAAATGATTAACCTCTAGGTGTTATTTATAAACCAAATATTGTTATTAACCAAAGGAAATTGTGTCAACTAGATTTTAAACATTGGGATTAAAATAATCAAGTCTTGTAAGTGTTTGTCCCCTATGGGACGATTTTGGTTCAAGGGGGGGGGGGTCTTATGGTTCCATTTCAACTAGATGTTTAGACATTAGTTAGTTAATTAGGAGGTTAACTTAGTTACTAGCATGTAGTAAGTTGTAATGGGTGTTAGGGTATTCGGGGACCCTAACTGGCTCAGAAAAGGAAAAACAATGTTAATGACAATATTTTTATGTTCCGGATAAAGTCCGGTTGTTCGGTTGGATTGTGATCCGTTAAAGTGCTTAACAAAGCTTTAGAGTGTCGTTATTATATATTTAAGTGACACAATTTATTCCCGACACTTTGGAAAGTGTCTAGTAATATTTTCCTCATGTCTTGGCACTTTATTAATTAGTTTAATGCTGAATTTTTATTTAAAGTGCTGAATTTTGTACTTAAAGTACGTTTTAGGCACATCCGGTCACTGTAATTATCACCTAGTGACGCAGTTCTACAATCCTCACTTCCCTACACTCTCTACGGGTGTAGTAAACTATCTCTGGCTCATACAGGCCTTAGAGGCAGTGTCCGCCTGGTGCTGGCTATATCAGCGTGTTAAATGGGTTATCCATTCATTGTGCTACTGTGCTTTTGTGCATCAAGGTTGTCACTAAAGTTCTTTATGTAAATAATAGAGTAACAGCAAATAGAGTATGAGGCATGGTTATATATATTTCAGAAATCATGTAGAAGTTTATTTACCACTGTAAGCAAGCACAGTAATTGAGCAGTAATTAAATGCTAATTAATTCGTACGGATACCTGGTTTGGTGAGGGTTGTCACATTCTCCCCCCGTTTAAGAAATTTCGTCCCCGAAATTTGTACTACCTTAACTCCTTATGGTCACGTCACACATGTATATATATAAATAACATCGAGGTAGATAGTCATCAAACCGAATCAAACCTTACTCACACTTGGTGGGTCCAAGAATATTTAACAATCCGTACCCTGGGGTTAAGAAGGTGGGTGCTCATAGCAGTTGATGTTAGAAGTACAAAACGTACTTGACGTATAGCCTAATGTATTCCAGCTAGCAGGGGGGTCCACAAGAGAGGAGCTTCAACTAATAAGATCTTCAAACGATCGATCGCAGTATCCAAGCGAGTTTTCACGAAACAGAGCACCCGCTATATAAATTCAAAAATTATCAACTCAAATGAAATGGTAAATTGATCCGTTAACTCTCAAGTAGACGAGTGCAAGGTTCAGTGCATTGAACATTTTGCACTGCGAGAATACACCGAATGAATACAAACGAATCTGGTGTATTCTTGCTTTGATTTGTAGTTGCATCGGAAATGTTTAAATGGTAGGTCAAACAAGAAGATATGCAGTTTGGTGTAAAACGGTTGACCATGATTAGCACAAGCTGCAAGTTTGTAATGACACCACAAGGTATCGCAACGACATGATTCCATAATAGCGTTGACTGAACAAATTCACCGAGTTTGAGACCAGATGAAGGTGTACCGAAACAAGCCGGAAGATGAAACTAAGTACTACAAGGCGTTTGATTGATAATGAAAGAATCGTTAGGAGGTACACCATGATATGAAATGAATTTATGTACCTTTGACTCAGCACGCAAGTGTGTTGAGAGTGATTTAATTGTGATAAAGAAAACGGATTTAGGGCAAGTTGTCAAATAATCAATTAAATCCGTGTACGAAGTGAGTAGTCAGATAAGCGCAAGCTTCAATTCTGTGAAAGTATCACTGTAAGGTATCGAAATCTATCAACGATTTAGTGGAGTCATAAACCAAATAAGTCTACTACGACTCGAAACAAAAGAATCTGTGCCAAAGTATTAGAATATGATGCTCTCAATACATCATATGGCGTCTCAAATCAAACATGTGAACTGGATAAGTTCAAGCAGTTGAACTTAGTTTCAACGTAACCCAACAATAAACGTACATATCAACAAGGAAATCTTGGCATGATAGTAAACACGTAACTTGAAAGAAAGTGGTTTCATGAAAGTATGTTGACTTGATAACAACAGAGTCATCAATGACAAAAATGCAGGTTATTTGAATCATAAACTAGTAATTTGCTTTGGCAACGTAATATCTGAACTTTAATGGAGCGTTTATTCGAAATGAAACCGTATGCGTAGCAAACGGTGCATGGGTTATACATAAGTTTTCAAGTGATGAAGCGATGCGCTTCTACCAAAAGAGAGAAGTGACCAAGTATACGAAGCGAGCGTGTGTTCACTCTCAGCGAAGGAAAACAACGTGATGCAACTACTTGAGGGGAGTAGAAATGCAAATATCTACTCGTTAGAAGTGAAAGTGAAGACTTCAACGGAAGAAAATTTAAGTACTTTCGGTTTCGTTAACTGCAATGACAAGTTGGTCAAGTTAATGATGTTTGATTGAGTTGACAGATATGGTTCCTAGATGTAAGTCTTCTAGTTTTCTCCGGATTCTGCATCTCGTGTGGATCTGGTTTATACATTGTGTAGGAAGCAACATTTTGTTTATGTCTAAGCACAATCATTGTCCCACAATTTCATCCTGGTATATTCCCTGAATTTCTCCGCTAACGATGTTCGATCGTCGATCAGTCGTGTAGTAGTAGTTGGGTCTTCATAGTCAGTTGTGTAAGAGGTCCGCTAATTTCTAGCAAGAGTCACTGACTCTGGTGGGTTAGCTCGTTTAGCTCCTGGTAGCTGACGTTTACTTGAAAATCATCATCCCTCTTTTTGGCGATCAGATATGGGGTTACCCAACAGGAGATTTTTTTTTGGTCTGTTATCTTCCTTCTCCATCAACTTCTGAAACTTCACTGTCAATCCTTGCATTCCCGAAGATGTAAGTCGTTGAGGGGTATTGACTGCAGGTGCGACGCCGGGAATTTATCTGATGTGAACAAGATTACCCGTGGGAGAGAACATTCTGGCAAATCCTCGGGGAAGACCTTAGGGCATTTCCTTGTAATAAGAAGATCTTCGTGCTTAGTTCTTCGGCTCCTCCTGTCCCCGACATGGGCCAAGAAACAACATATTCTTTACGCAACATCCTCCATGCCTTCAAACAATTTGTAGTTCGTAGAGGCGTATCTTGCCTCATGAGTCATGGTTGCTTCGTCGTTCGACTCCGGGATGCGGATAACGATTCTCCGCTTGGTTGCTCGACCGCGGGTTCATCCTAGTTACTACGTCGAGGTTGTTTATTAACCAGCCTCATTAAGAGTGGGTCATCTAACTTGATCTCTACTAAACTAAGTAGATTCCTAAATTCATGAGATGCGAGGCTATGGTCGGCACTGTTATCAAATAACGTGGATGCAAAATTTTGGGTTGACAAAGAACGTACCAGTGACCATATCTGGATCCTGGCATGCTTCACTAGCTCCGGTGTTGGATGCTCCTTCATGGTCTTCGTTAATTTCCCTTGGGCAATCTTTCCCAAGGTGCCCCATGCCACCGCAGTTATAACCTTCCTTTTCTTCCGTTCCTCTTTTCGTCTCCTGCCAACACGTTTCCTTGTTGTGTCCCCTCTTACCACCGTTGTCACACTTCCTATTACCGCATTGCCCGTTATGATGGCGCTGACATACTTCGCACTTAGGTAGTTTACCCAAGTACATCTTTCCCTTTTTGGCCTTATTCTTGTTATTTGCCTGATCACCTCCTTGGGATTTACTGAGCTTCCTTTTGTTCTTCTCAGATGTCTCCACTGGTGTTTCCTTCTTCTCGTCCGGGATTGAAAGTTTCACCAATCTAAGTGCTTCCTTAGTGAGCTCCAGTCCTATCACATGGGCAATCATGGATGATGGTGGCGTTGATACCATCATCAAGCTCAAGGCTTGAGGTGTCAGTTCCCAAATGGATTGCTCCATTCTCTTCAACTCGGGTTCCACCAGGTACGGAACGACTCGCGATAAATCGTAAAGCCTTCGCACGTGCTCCACCACATTTGGACCTTCCTTCTGTAGTTCCCAGAATTCTAATTCCAGCCTTTGGATATCAATGTGTGAACAATACTCCTTCCGCATTATTTCTTTCAGCTCGCTCCATGACATCGCATATGCTACAGCCTCGCCCAATTCTCGAACCTTACGGTCCCACCATAACAGAGCCCCATCCTGCAATAGTTCGGAAATGTATGGGACTTGCTGCTCTGGCGTGCAACCACTCGTCTGCACAACGACGTCCACATTCTCAGCCCATTTTACAAAAGCTATGGCACCTCCCGTGCCACCGAAATTCAGGGGTTTGCATTCTAGAAAATGCTGGTAGGTACAACCTGAATTCAAGAATTCATCATCACAATAGGTATTAGCAAGGCACTTTGGGGACTTTCCAAACGTGTTGTAATGTGTCTTAGGTGACTTAAACATTACCGTTAGGTAGGTTTCTCCCTGAGGCACCTTCGCCATGTTTGTAGCGAAGAACCTCGTACCGAGCTCTGACTTGAGAGGCGTGCGCTAACCATTATGCCTCGGTCAGTCGGGTGATCTCTTGATGCGACATCTTCTAGGAAGAAGTTCATGTTAGTTAGGTCTCTTCTATTCAGGGAACGTAACTAGTCGTTTGGAACACATGTATCATACATATTTAAGTCATCATATTACACATCACGCAATTCAACAAGCAAGTAATTGGAATCACGTTTACCGAAAGTATAACAAACAAACACGTGTTTCTCAGTCATAGCACATTCCCGTCATATTGGTAGCACGTCTTATGATTAAGTTTTCCTTAAACGGGTAAGCACATTGCATCAAAATCATAGCATTCGTACGTAATTTGAGGGTTTCGTTTAATGAAAGTATAGCAAGTCAACATGTAGTATTAAAATTTTAGTACGCACATAAGCGTTACTGATCGCATTTAGCAATGACATGGCGACTGAGATTTCGTTGGTTATTGGCCATAATGTTCTAGTGCATGCTTAATGGCAATTGGTTCTCATCGTTTTCCGGCTACAATTTCATTATCTTACAAAATGTATCACATTATCAGGGTCACCGGGTCTCCCTACCCTTGCCCAACAAGTATATCAGCATATCTAAATTACGTAGTCAGACGTGGTCCTCACAAATCTCCACAATCTTGGGGTCTTTACCCAATCGTAACGTAATCTGCGTTATCCAGACACCAACATTTCTGGTGACTAAGGTGGGGGAGGAAAGAAAAGTAAACTGTCGACATGCTTGAATTCCTCCGTGAGCTTGTATATTCCTCGAAGTAGTTAACTGATTTGCCGCTTAATGGTAAAATGAACGATCATCAAAAATCCTCGGGACGGTGAAATATCAGAGGTCAAGAGCATAAAAGGGATCCTGATGTACGTGGCGGATCAAGGCATGCTGGTGGAGGACGTGGTGTTTTACTTAAAGTTTTCAGACAATATGATGTCTTGTGATGTAGACACTTAACTCATGTCTCTGGTTATGTAATGTTTTGTATTTGAAGTTGCCCTTTGTGGTGTCAGCTCAAGCTTCAACGTTCCGCGACTCATATCCTCAACTGCAGTCGATGTTACAGGAGCAACTTATCCTGTGTGTGTTTTCATAATGCGAGGAATGGTAAGGGTTTATAGTTAGCATAGTGCGTTATAGGGACCATCAAATCGGCTTATCTAGCGTTGTAGAGGTGAATGTAGCAAGCGGTTCGGCCTGGAGCATCTCTACGAGGCGCGGGTATGTCCTGACAGAAAGTGTTAGGCACGATGGCGCAACGGGCGTCGATCTTCACAAAGGAAAACGAACCTCTCCACAAATGAGGGGGTTGCCTGATGCAGGTAGATATAAGGGGTGCAACGTCTGGTAGACTAAAAAGAAACAGGATCGAGACCACGTATAGGTGTAGGTTCAGCAGGCGCAACATCAAGCTGACCCAAATGGTTTAGTAGCTGGCTTAAGTGCAGGCTCCGGGTCATGTAACGGTGTGGTGAGCATCAGTGGTGAGTGTGGGAACAAGGGTGCATCCATAGGAACTGAAACAGGGGCTGAAACAGGAGCCACAAGAGAGTGTCACAGGAAACTCGAAAGGTGGGTAACCATTGTCATCATCTATCCACCCATTTCGGGTGTGCGCATATCGACGATCAACATGGGTCGCAAAAGGCGCATGATCGAACTGTACAGGCACAGGGTCAGGAAAAGGGGCAATAACAGAATCAGCAGGAATATCAGCAATGTGAGGGGCATCAAAATGAGCATCAACAACATGCTCATCCTCCAACAGTGGAGCAACAATAGGATGATCATCGATAGGTACATCATCATTCAAAGGATCAACAGCGGGTACATCAGCATGAATAGGGTCATGCTCGAATACGGGGTCTGGAACAACTACTGGCTCGGGGGCCACTTCAGGCTCCGGATCGTCAGACTTCTTCTCAAAGATCTGCGGGGTCAGCAAACATTGGGTCAATAGGGGCTACAGGGTCCACCATGGGCTGATCTAGTTGGATAAACTCAATGTCATGATCAAACTCAAAGCTAGGGGCAGGTGTAGTGGATGATGCCATAACAGGGTCCGTGTCGTGCGAATGATGTTGCACTCCCTGCGTATGTGAGGGTGCAGATGCCACAGACTCAAAGGGATCTGGGACAGGTGAATGGATGGGTGCCTCCTCCGCGGGAGCATCAGCGAGAAGTAGGAGATCACCGACAGCAATAAGGGCCTTGCCCTCCATGTCATCCTCAAGTGGGTCCTCATCAACAAGTCGACGTCGTCGTCAGCGCCTACGTCAAGGGTCATATCAACAATAGGGTAAGCGGCAAGGGGTACAGGGGCAGGGATCACCGCGAGCGGCAAATCCCCAGTGCTAGGGCCATCAGCGGGCTCATCCACGACATCGGGCAGCGCAAATGGCTGGAAATCATCATTGTCCGTGCTGGTAGTATCTGAGGTATACACCTCGTGCTTTGATGGGGCTATGTCGTCTGATATTATGGGCATGGGTTCTGTGGTGTCCGACTGTCCAAGGCCGGATGAAGGCAGGTCATCTGTAATACAAACACGCATATGCACAATAACTCAATCACATAGTCAAATAAACACATTAGTCACCAATAAGCAATCAAATAGTTCTCCTAGTCCCACTAGCCTCCCAGCCTCCCAGACTGATCTTCCTACTCCCACTAGCCTCCCAGCCTCCTAGACTGCTCTTCCTAGTCCCACTAGCCTCCCAGCCTCCCAGACTGCTCTTCCTAGTCCCACTAGACAACTACCTCGGTCTCCCAGACCGAGCCTCGGCCTCTCAGACTGAGCCTATAACTATTAAATAACATGTGCTCAACATTTGTTTGTAAAAACGTTTTGGATCTGGACTTAAGTGGTATGCAGTGTAAAATGTTTTCGTGAGAGCCCTAGTGATCAAAGTCTAGACTCGAGAAAGAATCCTAGTTCGCTATGATGAGAGCTCTGATACCAAGCTGTCACACCCTGGCTTTGCGGAAGCGTGGTTAATTTGGTGTGACTTCTTAATACCATAGCTTAATCATAACAAAGCTATATGAAAATAAAACCATGCAAATCATCCATTGATTTAAGTTTTAAAATAAAAGTAACACAACATTGTTTTAAAGTGTTGACACATGCAACGGGAATTACAACCTAATAATATAAAAACATTGTTCAGAAATCATATCCGCAAACATAAAACAGACGAAGTTTAAGAACTGTGACTCGTCCAGGTAAAAGCCACAACCCCTAAACTTGGATGATGTGACACCCCAGGAAAACCAGTAAACGATACAACTTACCTAGCTTCCTCAGTAACCGCATGCTAAATTTCGGGATGAAATTTCTTTCAAGTTGGGGATAATGTGACAACTCGAGTTTCCAAGATTCCTATTTCACATTTATTGCACGTTCATTGTTTGTTTAGTGGTTTATTTGCACATTTAGTTTGCTGTGAAACTGTAACGTTTTGATTCAGTTAAGTATATTGCGTTTGAGCATAGTTATGTGTTAATTATGAAAGATTTGTCAAATGTATGAACTTGGTGGTGAAACTGTGAATTATTTTGAGATGGTGTACATATGTAAAGAATGATACTTAAGGATGTATAGAGTAATTAGTGAAACTCTAATCATTCTTAACCCTAATCCCTTTCACTAATCATCACCCAAGAAACCAAAACACGTACTTACTTATGCTCTGATCTTCTCTGGCAATCATCATCATCATTGGCACAAGTTCTTAATCACCCTTGATTCCACACTTTCTCTAGAATCAATCCAAGGTAATTGTTTGTTGATTATTTGATTGTTATCAATTCTTAATTCTTGTGATTCTTGTAAACCCTAGTTCTTCACATGCTAGTTCTGTAATTGTTGATTTGATTCTGATTATTGTGATAATGTTATTGTTTAGTCGTACAATCGATTGCCTGATGATTTAGATTCATGGTATGTTAGAAATGTTAACTGTTGATTTGATTTCTGCTATGCATTGCATGAGTTAGGGTTTCCTGATCGTGTGAAAACCAAGAATGTACTGTTACAATCGTGCAATGAAATTGAATATCTAATGAGTTATGTTTGTCAGAGTTTTGTAACCCTAATTAGTTGTGTGAGTTTTAAAGGAAGGATTGATGTCCGAATTTTATATGCTTGATATATCCGAGTTTCAGTTGATATATATGGTCCGAATTATAATCATGAAGCCTTGGTCCGAAATTTTAATATGTAAACATGTGGTCCGAGTTTTACACATGGTAGGTCCGAATTTTTGGGCCTTGGAACCCGTAGTCCGACTTTGTGATCCCCCACCCACCTGTCCGAGTTTGTAAGTAAGGAAACCCCCCCCCCCCACTTCTTGTCCGAGTTTTGTATATGCCCCACTAGTAGTCCGAGTTTTATAGGATGGGGTGGGATCCGACCTTTTGATGCTCACCATGGTTCGAGTTTTAACCCCTCACCCCCTCTAGTCCGACTTTTATATACATACACAAAGGGTCCGAGTTTTGCATGCATTATGTGATGTCCGACTTTTATATGTGACACATGGGCCACGTGAATTGTCAGAGAACCGGTTAACATGATAGGACCTTTGAAACCACTGAAATCTATTATGTCAATTCAGTTTTTGTAAATGGCTGACAACATATATACTAAACAAACTTCTATAGGGCCGCTGAATTTGTAAATGATCTATAAGGATTAACTGGGTTAATTGGGCTTGTGTAAATGGATGGTATTTATTATTTAGTGTGCATACCAGGTAATAAGTGTTGTGATGATCGGATTTAATGATGGTTCTGGTTGTACAGAGATTGGTAGTTCAATTGGATGGCATGTTTTGGTATGAATAAGCGATTTGTTTGATTGGTCGTAATTTATTAACTCTGTTAATCATGTAACATTGTTAGTGTGTAAATCCTGTTAAGTGTGTTAACTTTTCGAAGTGTGTGGACTGACTGATAATCTTGTCATGCATGAATTTCATGGCTCTGATTAACTGCTTATATGATACGTGACAATTGCTTAAACACACTTTGTGACATAGATGGCATGTGAATCTATATGAACTTAACTGATTGAGTATACGTGTATAACTATAGGATGATTACTTGTGAGCACATAACTTAGCATACCGAGCAAACCAAGGTGAGTTCACACAGCCAAGGCATGGGGTTCCCAGGGTGGGAATGGGATTTGATTATTTACTTGTACTTACCTAGATAATGGAAATTAGTGATATGATCCTCGGGGAGGAAGGTTATTGATAAGATACGACTAGACTAGTGATACTTATAGAACTGATCTTCGCACACATGCCGGGGTTGGCTGCGATAATATGACTGATCTTCGCACACACGCCAGGGTTGGCTGCGATATTATGACTAATCTTCGCACACATGCCTAGGAAGGATGCGAACTATACGCTAAACTTCGTACAGGTGCCGGGTGGCCGCGATACAAATATACCTAGTCTAGAATACTTGAGAACTTTCCCTAATCTTCGCATACATGCCTAGAGGGCTGCGATACGAACTAAAGCGATACATGACCTAATGAATGAACATAAGGCTTACTATACTGTTACGATTACTAAACTATTAACTGTGAACTCGCTCAACTAGTTGTTGACTAGCTGCTGCATGCCTTGCAGGACCTTAGGTACATATGGAGCTTGCACAGGGAGGAGCAGGTCGTTGTGGAGCATGGATCGTGGATGCCATGTTAAAACATTTAAACCTTTGGACTTATGTTATACATTGGGTTTCCATACTTATGCTTCCGCTACACTTTGAAACTATAATTATGTTTTGAACACCTATCGTATTGAATGATTGGTTTGCATTTATTTTACTTGATATTAATTACATGTTCAATATGATTGGTGGCTTGATCCTGGTCATGTCACGCTCCCAAGCGGTGATACTCCGCGTGTGGATTTTGGGGGTGTGACAGATTGGTATCAGAGCCATTGGTTATAGAGAACTTGGTTTAATAAGGGAAAACGTTTTTATTAAAACCAGACTATAACCAGAACAGTGCTCTCAACGATCCACAACGACGCTTCGCTCCACGTGCAAGACCCAACATCCTAGGTAATAAGGTTTATGTTTATTGCATACATGCTAGAATTACATAGAACTTTGCTCGTGGTATGCTTAGATTACATTACTTACTATTCGTTATTACATGAGAACACCTATGTGCTTACACTCTTCTGTCATCGCACTATTCGCGAACCTCTCTCACTTACGTTACATTTGCTATGAAGATCATGGCCGGACGTATCAACATGACAAAAGCCCCGTTGACGGCTCTCATTAACGAACGAATTGCTGTGGCACTTGCAGCCACACAAGCAGGAGGTCAACACGCTCAGTCACCTGCTTGCACCTTCAAAAATCTCAAGGATTGCCAACCTAGTACCTTCAGTGGAACTGAGGGAGTTGAAGGCCTCCTCCACTGGTTCGAAAGGCTCGAAACTGACTTTGAGGTGTGTGATTGCCCTGAGTCTCGTAGGGTAAAGTTTGCTTCTAGAACACTCGAAGGTGCTGCATTAACCTGGTGGGAAGCACAGGTTCAAATGTTAGGGCTGGCAGTTGCTAATGCCACCCCCTGGAACGAGTTCAAGGACCTAATTAAGGAAGAGTTTTGCAGTAGAGAAGACATCCACAAACTAGAGGTAGAGTTCCTCAACCTACAGATGGTGGGGTCTGAAATTGAAATTTATACGAAGAGATCGAATGAATTAGCCACATTTTGTCCTACTATGGTAGAACCTCCCACCAAACGCATCGAGCTGTATCTCAAGGGTCTAGTGCCCGAAATTCAGAGTCATGTGACCACGGCTAATCTTGGCACTATCCAACAAGTCACTCGGCTTGCTCAACGTCTCACAGACCAGGCTGTGGAACAGAACAAACTACTGAAACGTGCTAAGACTGATACTACATGTGCTTCTAGTGATAACAAACGCAAGTGGGATGAAAGCCTGAGCAAGGAATTAATTTTGGTCCAGCCTCTGGCGCAGCAGCAAAAGATAGATGACTACCAGAGCCCCAGGCAGCAATTTTCTAGTAGTCGCGGGCAGAGTGGATATCGAGGTAATCATCCAAAGTGTAACAGATGCAATAGACACCACAGCGGTCAGGGCAACAAGGGTCGTTGCCAGCGGTGTCTCAAGATTGGTCATGAAGCTAAGGATTGTCGAAACTCACGTCCTGTAACTCAAGAACAACAACGACCGCCTCAACCTCCACAGAATCAGCAGAAACAACAGAGTTTTAAAGGATGTTTTCAATGCGAGGCTAAAGATCATTACAAGAGAGATTGTCCGTAAATAAACCAGGACCAGAGTCAGAGCCACGACCATGGAAACAGGGACGACAATGGGGATAGCATTAGGGGAAACAATGGAAACAATGACGCCTAGGCCGCATGTACGTGATTGGTCAGGGTGACGCAAGGAACAATCCAAACATAATAATGGGTAAGTTTCTTCTCGATGACTTTTATGTTACTGTCTTGTTTGATTTGGGTGTGGATACCAGTTATATGTTCTTGAAAGATAGTCAAATGTTACAACGTACACCAACTCCCTTGAACACCAAACCTGTCGTAGTGTTAGCTTATGGTACAAGTCTAGAGGCTATTCATAGTTCAGGATTGTAATCTTATCCTCGCTGGTCAGACGTTTCCTATCGACCTCATTCCTACAGTTCTGGACAGCACCTATAGCTCGCGCACCGTATCGCTTAGCTCCACCAGAATTGGAAGAACTATCGACGCAGCTACAAGAACTCTTGGATAAGGGATTTATCCGACCTATCTCTTCGCCTTGGGGAGCTCCAGTATTTTTTGTTAAAAAGAAGGATGGCACCTTCAGGATGTGAAATTGATTACCGCGAACTGAACAAGGTGACAGTGAAGAACCGTTACCCTCTGCCGCGTATTGATGATTTATTCGACCAGTTGCAAGGGTCGAGCTATTACTCCAAAATTGATCTAAGGTCAGGTTACCATCAGCTGAGAGTCCGGGATGAGGACGTCTCTAAGACAGCATTCAGAACTCGCTACGGCCATTACGAGTTTCTGGTCATGCCATTCGGGCTTACGAACGCGCCGGCAGTTTTCATGGATCTTATGAACAGGGTGTGCAAACCCTATCTTGACAAGTTCGTCATTGTTTTCATCGACGACATCCTGATCAACTCCAAGAGTCAGGATGAACACGAGCAGCACTTACGTCTTATCTTGGAACTTCTTCGAAAGGAACAATTGTACGCCAAGTTTTCAAAATGTGACTTCTGGCTTCGTGAAGTCCACTTCTTAGGCCATGTGGTGAACAGGGATGGGATTCATGTTGATCCATCCAAGGTAGATTCGATCAGGACTGGCCTGCACCGCGTACACCAACTGAAATACGCCAATTCTTGGGTTTGGCAGGTTACTACAGACGATTCATCAAAGACTCCTCCAAGATCGCACAGCCGCTTACAAGGCTGACACAGAAAGGTGTTACCTATCGTTGGGGTAATACACAAGAAACTGCTTTTCAGTACCTGAAGGATAGACTATGCAGCGCACCTATTCTCTCATTGCTAGAGGGCACGGATGATTTTGTGGTCTATTGTGACACATCGATACAGGGGCTTGGTTGTGTATTGATACAGTGTGATAAAGTTATTTCCTACGCTTCGCGGCAACTCAAAGTTCATGAACGGAAGTACACGACGCACGATTTAGAGCTGGGAGCTGTTGTTCTTGCGCTTAAGATATGGCGACACTACCTGTACGGTACCAAGTGCACTATCTACACCGATCATAGAAGTCTCGAGCATATCTTCAAGCAGAAGGAATTGAACCTGCGTCAACGACGATGGGTCGAGTTACTTAATGATTACGAATGCGCCATCAAGTACCATCCAGGCAAAGCCAATGTTGTGGCAGACGCTCTTAGTCGTAAGGATACTTTACCTAGGCGTGTACGAGCTTTGCAGCTCACTATTCAGTCTGATCTTCCTGCACAAATACGAGATGCTCAGGTGGAAGCATTAAAACCAGAAAACGTCAAGGCTGAAGCCTTACGCGGCTCAAGGCAATGATTAGAACAAAGGGAAGACGGCGCCTACTATGTAACAGGGAGTATTTGGGTACCACATAGCAACATATGTCGGCAAATGTTTGACTTGTGCGAGAGTTAAGACGGGTACCAAAAACCCTCAGGCCTACTTCAGCAACCCAGGATACCGCAGTGGAAATGGGAAGAAATTTCCATGGACTTTGTTACTGGCCTGCCTAGATCCCAGCGCGGGAATGATACTATATGGGTGATCGTTGATCGACTCACAAAGTCTGCTCATTTCTTGGCTATCAAAGAAACAGATAAGTTCTCCACTCTAGCAGACGTCTACCTGAAAGAAGTTGTTTCGAGGCACGGAGTGCCAACCTCTATTATTTCGGATCGGGATGCACGATTCACTTCAGAACTATGGCAAGCAATGCACAAAGCTTTTGGCTCTCGATTAGACATGAGCACAGCCTATCACCGTCAGACGGATGGGCAGTCTGAGCGCACTATTCAAACCTTAGAAGACATGCTTCGGGCATGTGTTATCGATTTCGGCAACAGCTGGGAAAAACATCTTCCTTTGGTGGAATTTTTGTACAATAACAGTTACCACACCAGCATACAAGCCGCTCCATTCGAGGCATTGTACGGACGTAAATGTCGGCCACCTCTCTGTTGGGCAGAGGTGGGGGATAGTCAGATTACAGGTCCAGAAATGGTAGTTGACGCTACTGAACGAATAGCACCGATACGACAACGCATGGCGGCAGCTCGTGGTCGCCAGAAAAGCTATGCTGATAAACGCAGAAAACCGCTCGAATTCCAAGTTGGGGATCGAGTGCTACTCAAAGTCTCACTCTGGAAGGGTGTGGTTCGTTTTGGTAAACGAGGCAAGCTCAATCTACGGTATGTTGGACCGTTCGAAATCACTGAAAGAATAGGCAAGGTAGCCTACAGACTAAACCTACCCGCTGAACTCGGTGCAGTTCATAATGTATTCTACGTGTCGAATCTGAAGAAGTGTCTGTCAGATGAGACCCTCATAGTGCCTTTCAAGGAACTCACTATCGACGAGCGGTTGCAGTTCGTCGAGGAACCAGTTGAAATCACGGACCGGGATGTTAAGGTCCTCAAGAACACTAGAATACCTCTTGTTCGAGTTCGTTGGAACTCCCGTCGCGGCCCAGAGTTCACCTGGGAGCGTGAAGATCAAATGAAACTCAAGTACCCCCAGTTATTCGAAAACCGTGCAACCACTACTGAGGCTGAAGCTACTAATACAGAATTTCGGGACGAAATTCCAAATCAACGGGGGGATGATGTGACACCCCAGGAAAACCAGTAAACGAGACAACTTACCTAGCTTCCTCAGTAACCGCATGCTAAATTTCGGGACGAAATTTCTTTCAAGTTGGGGATAATGTGACAACTCGAGTTTCCAAGATTCCTATTTCGCATTTATTGCACGTTCATTGTTTGTTTGGTGGTTTATTTGCACATTTAGTTTGCTGTGAAACTGTAACGTTTTGATTCAGTTAAGTATATTGCGTTTGAGCATAGTTATGTGTTAATTATGAAAGATTTGTCAAATGTATGAACTTGGTGGTGAAACTGTGAATTATTTTGAGATGGTGTACATATGTAAAGAATGATACTTAAGGATGTATAGAGTAATTAGTGAAACTCTAATCATTCTTAACCCTAATCCCTTTCACTAGTCATCACCCAAGAAACCAAAACACGTACTTGCTTATGCTCTGATCTTCTCTGACAATCATCATCATCATTGGCACAAGTACTTAATCACCCTTGATTCCACACTTTCTCTAGAATCAATCCAAGGTAATTGTTTGTTGATTATTTGATTGTTATCAATTCTTAATTCTTGTGATTCTTGTAAACCCTAGTTCTTCACATGCTAGTTCTGTAATTGTTGATTTGATTCTGATTATTGTGATAATGTTATTGTTTAGTCATACAATCGATTGCCTGATGATTTAGATTCATGGTATGTTAGAAATGTTAACTGTTGATTTGATTTCTGCTATGCATTGCATGAGTTAGGGTTTCCTGATCGTGTGAAAACCAAGAATGTACTGTTACAATCGTGCAATGAAATTGAATATCTAATGAGTTATGTTTGTCAGAGTTTTGTAACCCTAATTAGTTGTCTGAGTTTTAAAGGAAGGATTGATGTCCGAGTTTTATATGCTTGATATATCCGAGTTTCAGTTGATATATATGGTCCGAATTATAATCATGAAGCCTTAGTCCGAAATTTTAATATGTAAACATGTGGTCCGAGTTTTACACATGGTAGGTCCGAATTTTTGGGCCTTGGAACCCTTAGTCCGACTTTGTGATCCCCCACCCACCTGTCCGAGTTTGTAAGTAAGGAAACCCCCCCCCCCACTTCTTGTCCGAGTTTTGTATATGCCCCACTAGTGGTCCGAGTTTTATAGGATGGGGTGGGATCTGACCTTTTGATGCTCACCATGGTCCGAGTTTTAACCCCTCACCCCCTCTAGTCCGACTTTTATATACATACACAAAGGGTCCGAGTTTTGCATGCATTATGTGATGTCCGACTTTTATATGTGACACATGGGCCACGTGAATTGTCAGAGAACCGGTTAACATGATAGGACCTTTGAAACCACTGAAATATATTATGTCAATTCAGTTTTTGTAAATGGCTGACAAGATATATACTAAACAAACTTCTACAGGGCCGCTGAATTTGTAAATGATCTATAAGGATTAACTGGGTTAATTGGGCTTGTGTAAATGGATGGTATTTATTATTTAGTGTGCATACCAGGTAATAAGTGTTGTGATGATCGGATTTAATGATGGTTCTGGTTGTACAGAGATTGGTAGTTCAATTGGATGGCATGTTTTGGTATGAATAAGCGATTTGTTTGATTGGTCGTAATTTATTAACTCTGTTAATCATGTAACATTGTTAGTGTGTAAATCCTGTTAAGTGTGTTAACTTTGCAAAGTGTGTGGACTGACTGATAATCTTTTCAAGCATGAATTTCATGGCTCTGATTAACTGCTTATATGATACGTGACAATTGCTTAAACACACTTTGTGACATAGATGGCATGTGAATCTATATGAACTTAACTGATTGAGTATACGTGTATAACTATAGGACGATTACTTGTGAGCACATAACTTAGCATACCGAGCAAACCAAGGTGAGTTCACACAGCCAAGGCATGGGGTTCCCAGGGTGGGAATGGGATTTGATTATTTACTTGTACTTACCTAGATAATGGAAATTAGTGATATGATCCTCGGGGAGGAAGGTTATTGATAAGATACGACTAGACTAGTGATACTTATAGAACTGATCTTCACACACACGCCGGGGTTGGCTGCGATAATATGACTGATCTTCGCACACACTCCAGGGTTGGCTGCGATATTATGACTAATCTTCGCACACATGCCTAGGAAGGCTGCGAACTATACGCTAAACTTCGTACAGGTGTCGGGTGGCCGTGATACAAATATACCTAGTCTAGAATACTTGAGAACTTTCCCTAATCTTCGCATACATGCCTAGAGGGTTGCGATACGAACTAAAGCGATACATGACCTAATGAATGAACATAAGGCTTACTATACTGTTACGATTACTAAACTATTAACTGTGAACTCGCTCAACTAGTTGTTGACTAGCTGCTGCATGCCTTGCAGGACCTTAGGTACATATGGAGCTTGCACAGGGAGGAGCAGGTCGTTGTGGAGCATGGATCGTGGATGCCATGTTAAAACATTTAAACATTTGGACTTATGTTATACATTGGGTTTCCATACTTATGCTTCCGTTACACTTTGAAACTATAATTATGTTTTAAACACCTATCGTATTGAATGATTGGTTTGCATTTATTTTACTTGATATTAATTACATGTTCAATATGATTGGTGGCTTGATCCTGGTCATGTCACGCTCCCAAGCGGTGATACTCCACGTGTGGATTTTGGGGGTGTGACAGATGATCCCATAACTTTTAAGAAGCATGAAAATGTAGCATACCATGCCAGATCCTTAATTACCTGAAATACATGTAAGTTGGAAAAATCAACAAAAATTGTTGAGCAAGTTCATGTGTAGTGAGTAAGTAAAACCTTTGTAAGTATAAAAAAAATCCTGGTATGTAGCAAATAAGGAAAAAGAGATCACCAATGGTTTGCAAGGCCATTGATATGCATGAAGTACTGTAGGAAGACTCAAACCTAGCATATTTTGCGTTGGGGACAAAGTCACCCCGAGGTCTGTTATGCTGGGCCTGGGGCTGGGCTCGCTACACCCAGATAGATCTACCGCTACTGTCCCTCGGTCCTACAATGAGGATTAATGGCCTCAAATTGCGCCTACCCACTCACATGATCAAAGTAGTAACCCTCCTTACGCTAACCATACCATGTATAAAGTACTCGTAAATATAGTAACATGTATTTCACCCTCACAGTTTAGAAAACTGAAAACAGTTAAGAGAAAAGGGGGACATGAACTCACAATGGTGCGTCTCTAACAAGAAATCTCCTGGTCAACCTGCTGTGCAACAACCTACACGTACTAAGTTCTATTAGACGGACGGTCGTGCCTTAGTTTAAGGTTTAATGTCTTTGGGAAATAGTTAGACAACTATTTCGTATGTACACTTAGTAATCATTTGGTAATTATATTCCTTCCCAAGGATGGGGCTTTAATACATGTGCGTTCGTGAATTTTTGAAATGTATTATTAAGTCTCACTTAAATTATATTTTAATCCTTTCTCCAAAATATAAATATTTTCCCAAATTATTATATTTTATTACATATAATTTTTCCCAAAATAGTACCTTTGTCAAAATACGCGTTTAAGAGTATTTTCTAAAAAAAAATGCGTAAGTTATGGTTAAAGATCGGGTGGTATCAATAATACCGTTGTAACTCAATATTTATTGTGAAGGCGTTCGTGTTATTTTGGAATCGTTGATGTTTGGTAATATTATTTTTACCCTAAAAATAATATTTACGTAGTTCACAAAATAATCACATAAATTTACACAAGTGTTGTTATGAAAATATATATTCTAAATATATATTTTAGCAAGTTTTATTTTGTGAAAATCCCACCTCCGACACTTAGAAATTTTGTAATAAAAATCGTGGCGAAATTTACATTTTTGCAAACAAGTTAGAAACATATTTATAACACTTGTGGTGAAAATATTTCCAAGTGTTAGGTTTTTTGGAAAAATTTCGCCACGCTTTCAAGCGTATCATTTTCTTTTAAAATTCCAAAAAACAATTTTCTCAATCAACAATAAACAATATTCAAACCATCAAGCTAGTCAAAATAGATATAAATCGCAAAAATACATGAACTTGCGGTTTATCAAAAATATGTAGTAACTTTCCATTACTTTTAGTGGATCTTTGTATAAATCAACTCGGTTTCTTGAGAGTCTTGTTTTTAAAGGAAATAAATTTCCACAACTTCTTGTCAACATTTACAAAAATAGTTCTTTTGTCAAAACTTTGTGTTACACAAGTGTCTACACACTTGTGTGTTTACAAAAATCACTCTTGTTCATGTAAAACCCGGTCTAGAAAATATGATTTCTTTTGGCGCTTGGTCCTTTGAAAATACCACTTGTAGATCCGTAGATCTACTAGTTTACAAGTATATTTCATAAGAAAGATTGTCTTTACACAAGTTCATGTTTGATATGTAGTAGTGTTCATCATCTAACCTCTTTTATACTTTAACATATTCTAGGTCATGTTTCATGGACATGACTTAGCCGGGTTAGATGACGATCCGAGCTACTACTAGCATACATCAACACTAAATAATCACAATAAAACAAGTCTTACAAGTTTTACACAACTCTATTGCTGTTATCCAACATGTTTATCATTTTAGTAAACTTTTAGTATGTAATCTTGTATGTTCATGATTTTTAACCGACAAAGTTCATTTTAACCACTTTAGAATAGATCAAGAAGGCGTTTAGAGTCACTTACTACTAGCTCGAGGCTAGGGAAGAAACTAGTCGGAAATCGAGTGGATAAAAGCAATGTAGTGAGGTCCTTCGCAATCCGAGTGCACCGAGGTTCCTTATACACGATCCTTAACCCTTGTATGTGCTTGGAATGGCTTGAATGAAATCGAAAGATGATGGATGGGGGTGGGTGGTTCTCGGCCGAAAGTTCAAGAGAGGGAGAGAGAAGTGTTGAATTTTGTTTAGTGGTTTATGAGAAATGATTAACCTCTAGGTGTTATTTATAAACCAAATATTGTTATTAACCAAAGGAAATTGTGTCAACTAGATTTTAAACATTGGGATTAAAATAATCAAGTCTTGTAAGTGTTTGTCCCCTATGGGACGATTTTGGTTCAAGGGGGGAGGGTCTTATGGTTCCATTTCAACTAGATGTTTAGACATTAGTTAGTTAATTAGGAGGTTAACTTAGTTACTAGCATGTAGTAAGTTGTAATGGGTGTTAGGGTATTCGGTGACCCTAACTGGCTCAGAAAAGGAAAAACAATGTTAATGACAATATTTTTATGTTCCGGATAAAGTCCGGTTGTTCGGTTGGATTGTGATCCGTTAAAGTGCTTAACAAAGCTTTAGAGTGTCGTTATTATATATTTAAGTGACACAATTTATTCCTGACACTTTGGAAAGTGTCTAGTAATATTTTCCTCATGTTTTGGCACTTTATTAATTAGTTTAATGCTGAATTTTTATTTAAAGTGCTGAATTTTGTACTTAAAGTACGTTTTAGGCACATACGGTCACTGTAAAGTGACGCAGTTCTACAATCCTCACTTCCCTACACTCTCTACGGGTGTAGTAAACTATCTCTGGCTCATACAGGCCTTACAGGCAGTGTCCGCCTGGTGCTGGCTATATCAGCGTGTTAAATGGGTTATCCGTTCATTGTGCTACTGTGCTTTTGTGCATCAAGGTTGTCACTAAAGTTCTGTATGTAAATAATAGAGTAACAGCAAATAGAGTATGAGGCATGGTTATATATACTTCAGAAATCATGTAGAAGTTTATTTACCACTGTAAGCAAGAACAGTAATTAAGCAGTAATTAAATGCTAATTAATTCGTACGGATACCTGGTTTGGTGAGGGTTGTCACAACTTCTGCTGCTACCGGTTCGGTGCTTCCACCACCTCCTCCAAGGATGCCGGTTTCGTCACAACCTCAGGATGTTATCCCTACCCGGGGTGTTCAGGGATCTGCTCCCATTTTAGCTTCTAATGATGAAATTCTAACCTTGTTTGGAAGTGTGCAGGAACAAATGAGACAGCAGCAGGAAACTAACCAAATGCTGTTAAGAGAAATACAACTCTTAAAAGCTGGCTCGAGCAGATCCACCGAAGATATCGTCACTCCTCTACAACCCAGAACTTTGAACTTCAGTTCCGCAGTTTACACTGAGGATAACAGGGGGAATATTGTGCCCAGCCTTCCTCAGAATCATACTCCTGAAATACCCTCCTCGGTCAGGATGTCAACCATGAGGAGCTCAGGATATGCTTCAGGATATGGGCAGAACCCTCAGACTGGTACCGTGTCTAATAATAATAATACTCTTGCCACTAACAGTGTTGGATCTTTGCAGGATACAGCTGTGACATCAGAATTATCTAGGGAGCTTCAGAAGCTAAAGGATATGATATCCAGTGTACCTGGGGTGGTTCAGCCAATTCCTGAAGTATCCCAGGATAGCCACAGGATATCTCGGTTTGTGCATCCTATTTGTGATGCTGAAATCCCAAAAAGATTCCAAACTCCCAACATGAAGCTCTATGATGGAACCACGGATCCTGAGGAGCATATTGGCCAGTATAGAGAACGGATGGAAATTAATCCTATCCCTCCAGATCTCAAGGAAGCATGCTTATGCAAGGGATTCGGTTCTACCATGACAAGATCGGCCTTAAAATGGCTGTTAAATGTTCCTCCTCACTCAATTACTTCTTTTGCTCATTTGGTTAACTTATTTAATAGTCAATTTTCTTGCAGCCGGAGCTTTGAGAAATTAACCAGTGATCTTTACAGGATAACTCAAGGACCTCAGGAATCCTTGAGGGATTATGTGAACAAGTTCAGTCGAGAATCCTTGGACATCCCGCATCTTGATGTTGCAACAGCTGTGCAAGCTGTTAAGATGGGGTTACAAAAGGATTCTCAGTTTTATCAGGATCTTGTAATGAATCCCTGCAGGAATCTCGACGAAGCTCGTAACAGGGCTTTAAGATATATCCGTTTGGAAGATGACAAGAAGATGCAAGAGAGGATGAATTCTACCTCAACCTACGAATCAACCAACAGGAAATCAGAATCCTCATATAAGCCATATCGCTCCAAGCCATATGGTAGAAATGATAACAAGAGAGTGAATGCTGTTGAAGACGAGGATCCTGAAGAATATCCTGAATTATCTAAATATTGTTTTTCTGTTAATATACCTGAACTAATGTATGCTATGCAGGGTTTGGGAGATAAAGCCAGGTGGCCTCGAAAGAATCAACAAAAAGCTGATTGGAAGGATAAATCCAAATGGTGTGCCTTCCATGAGGATTTCGGACATGTTACTGAGGATTGCATTGTCCTGAGGAAAGAAATAAGCTACCTACTAAGCAAAGGAAATCTGAAGGACTTGCTGGGAAGAAAGAAAAATAAAGGGCAGGATCCCAAGAAGGATCCTGAACGAGCAGCATCACCCCCAGCAGATGCCAAGATAATTAACTTTATTTCAGAAGGATCCGACATTTGTGGGACTTCGTATTCGGCGGCTAAGAGACATGCAAAGGAAGCCAAGAGTGAAAAGGGAGACAAACCAGTCAGGATGACTACCCTCACAACTGATAAAGTGATCACTTTCGATAGTGATGACAGGGATACTGTTCAGGATCCTCACCATGATGCTTTGGTAATAACATTATATGTGGCTAACCATTTTGTACGCAGGATATTGGTTGATAATGGCAGCTCCGTCAATATAATCCAACTAGAGACTCTGAAGAGAATGAATGTATCTCCAATGGATATCACTTCAAAGTCCACCGTGCTTGTTGGGTTCAGTGGAGAGGCTAGGAACACAGTGGGAGAGATAAAGTTACCAGTATATGTTGAAGGAGTCAACTCGATACAACTTTCTGTGTGATGGATTCTCTATCCTGCTATAACATCATACTGGGAAGACCATGGATTCACGATATGAAGGCTGTCCCATCAACATATCACCAATGCATCAAGATCCCTACCCCTTGGGGAGTTGTCAAAGTCGATAGTGATCAGCAGGAGGCGAAAGAATGTTACTCATCCTCGATGAAATCCTCGACCAAACCCAGTGCAACATAGCAATTAAAGATGCGGGCCCAGGATATCATGGAGGATCCGGAGCAGGATGTGAAGAAAATTATCCTGGATCAGGATAATCCTGATATCTCGGTGCTCGTAGGAACCAATATCCCTCAGGATATTGAAGAGCAGTTAACTAACTTTTTGAATGCAGGATGTCAACGTTTGCATGGAACCATGAGGATATGGCAGGTATATCCAAATATATTATCACTCACAAGCTTGGAATTGATAGGTCGTTCAAGCCCGTTCAACAAAAGAGAAGGAAGTTTGCTCCTGAACGGAACATAATTATTCAAGAAGAGGTTGAAAGACTATTGAAATCCAAGATGATCAGAGAAGTCAAGTTTCCCAAATGGCTGGCAAATGTGGTAGTGGTTCAAAAGAAGAATGGGAAATGGAGAGTTTGTGTAGATTACACAGACTTGAATAAGGCTTGTCCTAAAGACCCATTTCCTCTTCCTCACATCGACTCAATGGTGGATGCTACCGCTGGACACGAGATGTTAACCTTCATGGATGCATCCTCAGGATTTCAGCAGATTCAAATGGAACCTTCTGACCAGGAGGATACTGCCTTTATGACACCAACAGGTATTTATTGTTATACGGCTATGCCTTTTGGTTTGAAAAATGCAGGTGCAACATACCAGAGATTGGTAAATATGATGTTTAAAGACAAGCTGGGGGACACCATGGAGGTATATATTGACGATATGGTGGTGAAATCTAAAAAGGTTGAGGATCACCTCCAGGATATCAAGGGAGCATTTGATATCCTGGATCAGTATAACATGAAGCTAAATCCTGCCAAGTGCCATTTCGGAGTGGGGGCAAGAAAGTTTTTAGGATACATGGTGACCAAAGAGGGATAGAGGCAAGCCCGGAGCAGATTAAAGCTATCCTGGATATAAGATCACCCTCAAATATGAAGGATGTTCAACGGTTAACAGGCCGAGTAGCAGCATTGAACAGATTTATTTCAAGATCCTCGGAAAAATGTAAGGAATTCTATGATATCCTCAAGAAGAATAAGAAGTTCGAATGGGGAGCAAAGCATGAAGCAGCCTTGCAGGATTTGAAGCGATATCTCTCGACTGCACCTCTATTGATGAAGCCTGAAAATGGTGGACCACTATCCCTATACCTCGCAGTATCAGGGAATGTTGTAAGTGCCGTCCTTGTAAAGGATCATGAAGGTCAGGAATATCCTGTTTATTATGTTAGTAAAAGTCTGTTAGATGCTGAAACTAGATATTCTCATTTAGAAAAATTGATACTAGCATTAGTTATGGCATCAACGAAGCTTAGACATTACTTTGAAACACATAGGATTCATGTTAAAACTAATTATCCTATTAAAAATGTGCTTAGGAAACCAGAGATGTCCGGTAGGATGGCTAAGTGGTCAGTGAAGTTGAGTGCTTATGACTTAGTATATGAACCTAGAAATGCGATAAAATCTCAGGCTTTGGCTGACTTTGTGGCTGATTTCAGTAGTGACATTCAGGATGAGGTAGACCTAGAAGTCCAACAGTTAGGAGAATCTTCAGAATCCTGGACATTATATACTGATGGTGCATCTAATGTAAGAGGTGTAGGTTTAGGTATACTACTAAAATCGCCACAGGGGGACATAATACCCCAGGCCATTAGGTGTGAATTTCCTGCTACTAATAATGAGGCAGAATATGAAGCTTTGATTGCAGGATTAGAATTGGCTAAGAATATGAGTATCAAGAATTTGCAAGTATATGTTGACTCCTTGTTAATTACTAATCATTTTAATGGATCCTATGCAGTCAAGGGTGTGAAATTAATCGAATACCTCGGTATTCTCAAAAAATTAGCAGGATATTTCAATAGTTTTACACTTGAACAGGTACCAAGGGAGGATAATGCTGAAGCAGATGCCTTAGCAAACCTGGGATCATCGATCAGGATACCAGATGGGACCCCAATACCAATATTACATATCTTGTATCCTGCAACGAATCCTCAGGATAAAGAAGTAGCAGGTATTCAGGATCCTGGAGCGGAGTATCCTGAAAAGGATCCTAAATTCTGGACGGCTCCAATCATGAGATATCTCAAGGAAGGACATATCCCAAGAGATGAAAATCCTAAGGCATTTAGGATGAAGGTATCACGATTCACTATTATAAACAATGTTTTATACAAGAAATCTCTTGCAGGACCGTATTTGAGGTGCTTGGAGGGTCCTGAAGCCAAAGAAGTGCTTCAGGATATACATGAAGGGGATTGTGGTAACCACACTGGGGGCAGGTCATTGTTCTCCAAAGTATTAAGGACATGATATTATTGGCCAACGATGAGGAAGGATGCTGCAGAATATGCTCGAAGGTGTGATGCATATCAAAGGCATAGTAACATACTACATCAACCAGCTGAACCACTATATCCTGTAGCGTCCCCTTGGCCGTTCATGAAATGGGGGATGGATATAGTAGGGAAGTTACCAAAAGCTCCGGGAGGAAAAGTCTTTATGCTAGCAATGACGGATTATTTCTCTAAGTGGGTTGAAGCTGAAGCATTTGTCCAAGTTAGAGACCAAGAAGTAGTATCCTCCATAAAGAGAAATATCCTGACCAGGTTTGGGGTACCAGCTGAAATCATTTGTGATAATGGTCCCAGTTTATAAGCAAGAGGACTACTGACTTTTGCAAGAGTTGGGGAATCAAAATGATTACGTCTACTGTCACACCCCCAAAATCCACCTGCGGAGTATCACCGCTTGGGAGCGTGACTGACCAGGATCAAGCCACCAATCATATCGAACATGTAGTTAATGTCAAGTATAATATATGTAAACCAATTATTCAATACGATTGATGTTCCAACAAAACATAATTCAAGTAGCGGAAGCGTAATAATGATATCCAATGTATGTAAATAGTTTAAGTGTTGTAAGTATAACATAACATCCACGATCCAATCTCCACAACGACCTGCTCCTCCCTGTGCAAGCACCATATGTACCTAATGTCCTGCAAGGCATGTAACAGAGGATCAACAACTAGTTGAGCAAGTTCACAGTTTACAGTTCAGTAATAGTATAGTGTGAGTAGTAGTATGTTCGTTCGTTATGTCGTGTATCGTATTAGTTTCCATCGCGGCCTCCCAGGCAGGTATGCGAAGATATTAGGGGATATTCATCCCAAGTATTCTAGACTAGGTTTATCTGTATCGCGGCCGACCAGGCAGGTGTGCGAAGATTAGTAAATTACAGTTCGCGGCCTTCCAAAGGCAGGTGTGCGAAGACAGTCATAATATCGCGGCCAACCCTTGGCAGGTGTGCGAAGATCAGTTCAATAAGTGTTACTAGTCTAGTAGTAGTTCTAACAGTGGAGTTTGTACATTAGTTCGTCAAATCACATCACTACGTTCCAGTATAGATAAGTACCAGTAAATAATCAAATCCCATTCCCACCCTGGGAACCCCATGCCTTGGCTGTGTGAACTCACCTTGGTTTGCTCGGTATGTTATGCTAAGTTACTTGTTCCAGGCTGGTCAACCAAACGCTACTGTGGTTACCGAACATAGTCAGTTTCGTATACACGTAAATCGGTTATACTCTTTGCACATTATCCAAGTAATGAACAAGTATACACATACTATTGCACAATTTATAATAAGTATGCGGGCCATATATATTTACTCACGTTACAAGTTCATATCGGTTCTCATACAAGTAATCAAGCAAATTCACAAAAATCAATTAACTAACATCAATTCAAGATAGTCCACCAAGGGCATCGACCCACTATTGAAAAATCGATCCAATTACAGATCCTGGTTGTCAGGGGGGTGCATTGAACTCAATTATATTCACATGCTATTAAGTGTTCAAAGTTTATTAATAATAATGATCATATGCACAGCCGAAAATACTTACTGTTTGGTCATCATTGAAAACATATGCACACATTTGACTTTGGTTAGACTACAACACAGACCCACATGGCCACCATTTACATTTGACTGTGCAAATGGTTTTATGGAATCACATGGCTGCCGTCAAGTCCATTCCATCATATCACAACAAAAATTCTGACCACTTTTATACCAGCCAAATCTCGGCCAAGGCTTTAAAGCCTAAAACTCGGGCAAGATATTATCTTCACAAACTCGGACTACCACCCCCTTGAAACCTCGGACACCATGCACCCCTTGTGATGTATTTAAAAGAACTCGGACCATGGCTTCTCATGACAAAAACTCGGACATCCTCATTTAGTCAATAAAGATCGGACATTCAAGTTGTGATAACCTCGAACACATTATGCAAATAAAATTCGGACAACAACATCAAGCCAAGAACTCGGTCATGTAATTTATTTAAAAACTCAGATTATACGATTATATATAAAGCTCGGACCCTTAACTGCTTTAGGATTTAACAACAATATCACACACAAAAGAGAGCTAAATGCCTAGTGGTCGACACCCTTCAACAACCGTCAACCCTCATTGGACCAAATAATGCACCACCTAAGCTTCTCATAGGACCAAAAATGCACATTCTAAACTTCTCATTGGACCAAACAAGTACTCACATAAATTATCAATAATAACTCATTAAATGTCCACATGATTATGTCTGATTGCACATGGCTTCCATGCTCATATTCAGATTTTTTTTTTTTTTTTTTTTTAAATCTTTGTGCAACCATGTAACATCACCCTATGAGTCTCACCACCGATTAACATTAATTATCCATTTGTACACCCACACACAAACCGACATTCGCCACTTAACATGCAATATCAATTTCATGCAACTCATACGAACTACTCAATCATTCATGAAATCCAGATCATCATCATCTAAGCATTTTGTAAACATTAACACGTAGACATCCACCTACACATATAATCTAGTCGATCATGTTTAGCAATACGAATAATCAACTAATAATCAAATCTAGTCCAACAATTCACAATAGAATTTTCAACCTTAACATATCAAATATGAACATACAGGCATGTGGTGATTTATTAAGGATTTCATGCCAAATAGTCAAACAACAGTGGATACTAACCAAGATGGAAGGGTCTCTAGGTCGATCAGAAGGAAAGGCTGGATACTTGGAATTGCCGTCGCACAGAGAAAAAGCAAATAGGGACTCTAGGGTTTGGCGATTAGTTTATACTTAAAGTGGGGGAACGAAATATTGCAAACAATTGCTACTGGGCCAAAGCCCATTTGTTGTTTTCGTTGGCTAGAAGGTGAACGAAAAAGAACATTTGTTTTCAAAGGGCTTATTAACCCACACCACATTATTAATACAATACACATACATATATTCTGCTCATACACCCATATATTAACACACATACACTTATGTTGCACATCGAATATAACATATCAATCACATACGATTTAACATATTACAACGTGTACAATTGTGAAACAAACAAGTCGTGTCAACAAACAATCTTAACAATTAACGTGCAATAGTGCGGAGATGGAATCTTAGAAACTCGAGTTGTCACATTATCCCCAACTTGAAAGAAATTTCGTCCCGAAATTTGGTACGCACTCACTGAGGAAGCTAGGTAAGTTATATCGTTCACTGGTTTTCCTGGGGTGTCACATCATCCCCCCGTTGATTTGGAATTTCGTCCCGAAATTCAGTAGTAGTAGCTTCAGCCTCAGTAGTGGTTGCATTGGTTTCGAAATAACTGTGGTACTTTTCTGTCATCTGGCCTTCGCGTTCCCAGGTGTACTCTGGGCCACGTCGGGAGTTCCAACGAACTCGTACAAGAGGGATTCTCTTGTGTTTGAGGACCTTCACATCCCGGTCCGTGATTTCTACTGAATCCTCGACGAACTACAACCGCTCGTCGATAGTGAGTTCCTTAAAAGGAACTATGAGGGTCTCATCTGACAGGCACTTCTTCAGATTCGACACGTGGAATACGTTGTGATCTGCACCGAGTTCACCTGTTAGGTTTAGTCTGTAGGCTACTTGGCCTATTCTTTCAGTGATTTCGAACGGTCCAACATACCGTGGATTAAGTTTGCCTTGTTTACCAAATCGAACCACACCCTTCCAGGGTGAGACTTTAAGTAAAACCCGGTCCCCGACCTGAAATTCCAATGGCTTCTTACGCTTATCCGCGTAGGCTTTCTGACGGTCGCGTGCTGCCGCCATGCGTTGTCGTATCTGTGCAATTCGTTCAGTAGCGTCAGCTACCATTTCTAGGCCTGAAATCTAACTATCCCCTACCTCTGCCCAACCGAGAGGTGACCGGCATTTACGTCCGTACAATGCCTCGAATGGAGCGGCTTGTATGCTGGTGTGGTAACTATTATTATACGAAAACTCCACTAACGGGAGATGCTTTTCCCAGCCGTTGCCGAAATCGATAACACATGCCCGAAGCATGTCTTCTGGGTCGTTCGCTCAGACTGCCCATCCGTCTGAGGGTGATATGCTGTGCTCATGTCAAATTGTGAGCCGAAATATTTGTGCTTCGCTTGCCATAGCTCTGACGTGAATCGTGCATCCCGATCCGAAATGATGGAGGTGGGCACCCCGTGCCTCGAAACAACTTCTTTAAGATAGATGTCTGCGAGAGTGGAGAACTTATCCGCTTCCTTAATAGCCAGGAAGTGTGCAGACTTGGTGAGTCGATCCACGATTACCCATATTGTATCGTTCCCATGCTGAGATCTAGGTAAGCCTGTAACGAAATCTATGGAAATTTCTTCCCATTTCCACTGTGGTATCCTGGGTTGCTGAAGTAGGCCTGAGGGTTTCTGATATTCAACCTTGACTCTGGCACAGGTCAAGCACTTGCCAACATAGGTGGCGATGTGGGCCTTCATGCTAGGCCACCAATAAGTAGTTCTGATGTCGTAGCACATTTTGTCCGAACCTGGATATACCGAGTAGCGAGACTTATGAGCTTCATCCATCACAAGTTCTCGTACGCCGCCATATAGTGGAACCCAAATACGCCCCGTTACATAATAGGCGCCGTCTTCCTTTTGTTCCATTCGTTGCCTTGAACCACGTAAGGCTTCAGCCTTGACGTTTTCGGGTTTTAGTGCTTCTACCTGAGCAGCTCGTATCTGTGCAGGAAGACCGGACTGAATAGTAAGCTGTAGCACTCGCACGCGCTTAGGTAGGGTGTCCTTTCGACTGAGGGCGTCGGCCACAACATTGGCCTTGCCTGGGTGATACTTGATGGCGCATTTGTAATCGTTCTGAAGTTCAACCCATCTTTGTTGACGCATGTTCAAATCCTTTTGCTTAAGAATATGCTCGAGACTCCTGTGATCGGTGTAAATGGTGCACCTGGTACCGTACAGGTAGTGTCGCCATATCTTAAGTGCGAAAACAACAGCTCCCAGCTCTAAATCGTGCGTCGTGTAGTTCCTTTCATGAATCTTGAGTTGTCGCGAAGCGTAAGCTATAGCCTTATCTCGTTGCATCAATACACAACCAGGACCCTGTATCGATGCATCACAATAAACCACGAAGTGCTGCTCGTGCTCCTCCTGACTCTTGGAGTAGATCAGAATGCCGTTGATGAAGACAATGACGAACTTGTCAAGATAAGATCTGCACACCCTGTTCATAGGGTCCATAAATACGGCAGGTGCGCTCAATAATATCAAACCATCCATCATATCATACATAAAGTATAGTAGTTAAAATAATTCATAAAACCCAATACAATTGATGTTCAAACCAAACTTTGTTCGAATAGCGGAAACATAATAATGAAAAACCCAAAAAGAAGTTATAAGTTCAATTAGCGTTCATTGCGTCTCCCCCTCCTAACACGAAAACTCGACCTCTTGCCTCGTTGCCATTGTTGTTGTTGTTTCCCCTGTTGTCGTTGTTATTGTTGTTGTTGTTGTTCCCGTTGCCCTGGTTGTTGTTGTGGTTCTGGTTCTGGTTCAACTGAGGACAATCGCGTTTGTAATGACCTTCTGCCCCACACTGGAAACATCCCCGGTTTCCACGCTGTGGTTGCTGCTGCTGGTTCTGTGGAGCTGGCGGTGGGAGTTGCTGGTTCTGATTTGCTGGTCGAGAGCTTCTACAATCCTTAGCCTCATGACCCATCTTGAGGCATCTTTGACATTGTTCCCTGCGACATCTTCCGCTGTGGTGTCTGTTGCACTTATTACACAGGGGGTGAATTCCCCGATATCCACCCTGCCCCTGACTGCCAGATGATTGCTGACTCGGATTCTGGTAGTCATTTGTCTTGCGCTGCTGAGACTGAACAGTAACCGATCCCTTGCTGGAATCCCCCTCCCATTTCCTCTTGTTGTCACTGGGAGTAGCAGAAGTGGTGACAGCAGCAGTGGTAGCCTTGACACGCTTTGGCAGTTTGTTCTGATCCACTGCCTGATCTGTAATACGGTGAGCGAGGCGCTGAATTTCTTGGATGTTGTTGAGGTTAGCCGACGTCACGTGGCTCTGGATCTCTGGCGCAAGCCCCTTGAGATACAACTCAATACGCTTGTATAGTGGTTCCACCATGGTTGGACATAGCACAGCCAACTCGTTCGATCTCTTGGTATAAGCTTCAATCTCTGAACCCACCATTTTTAAGTTATACAACTCGTCTTCCAACTTGTGGATGTCCTCTCTAGTGCAGTATTCCCTCTTAATCAGTTCCTTGAAATCATTCCAGGGTGTGGCGTTAGCAGCGGCCAACCCTAAGATCTGCACTTGCGCGTTCCACCAGGTTAGCGCGATTCCTTCTAAAGTGCCGGTGGCGAACTTGACCTTGCGAGCCTCAGGGCACTCGCACATCTCGAATACTGATTCTAGCTTTTCAAACCAGTGGAGGAGTCCAACTGCTCCCTCCGTGCCACTGAACGTGTTAGGACGACAATCCATGAAATTCTTGAAGGTGCACACAGGTTGTTGCTGAGCGGGTTGACCTGCTTGAGCGGCTGCAACTGCCGCAGCAACGAGAGCCTCTAGCTGGGCTTGAGTCATGTTAATTCGTGCGGCCATTGATCTTCACATCAAAGGCAACATAAGTGAGAAAAGTTCGCGAATAGTGCGATGACAGAAGAGTGTAAGCACGTAAGTGTTCTCAAGCAATAACAAGTAGTGAGCAAAGTAATGTAAGCATACTACGAGCAAAGTTCTATGCAGTTCTAGCAAGCAGGTAACAAACATAAACCTTATCACCTAGGATGTCGAGTCTTGCACGTGGAGCGAAGCGTCGTTGTGGATCGTTGAGAGCACTGTTCTGGTTATAGTCTGGTTTTAATAAAAACGTTTTTCCCATATTAAAACCAAGTTCTCTATAACCAATGGCTCTGATACCAATCTGTCACACCCCCAAAATCCACCTGCGGAGTATCACCGCTTGGGAGCGTGACTGACCAGGATCAAGCCACCAATCATATCGAACATGTAGTTAATGTCAAGTATAATATATGTAAACCAATTATTCAATACGATTGATGTTCCAACAAAACATAATTCAAGTAGCGGAAGCGTAATAATGATATCCAATGTATGTAAATAGTTTAAGTGTTGTAAGTATAACATAACATCCACGATCCAATCTCCACAACGACCTGCTCCTCCCTGTGCAAGCACCATATGTACCTAATGTCCTGCAAGGCATGTAACAGAGGATCAACAACTAGTTGAGCAAGTTCACAGTTTACAGTTCAGTAATAGTATAGTGTGAGTAGTAGTATGTTCGTTCGTTATGTCGTGTATCGTATTAGTTTCCATCGCGGCCTCCCAGGCAGGTATGCGAAGATATTAGGGGATATTCATCCCAAGTATTCTAGACTAGGTTTATCTGTATCGCGGCCGACCAGGCAGGTGTGCGAAGATTAGTAAATTACAGTTCGCGGCCTTCCAAAGGCAGGTGTGCGAAGACAGTCATAATATCGCGGCCAACCCTTGGCAGGTGTGCGAAGATCAGTTCAATAAGTGTTACTAGTCTAGTAGTAGTTCTAACAGTGGAGTTTGTACATTAGTTCGTCAAATCACATCACTACGTTCCAGTATAGATAAGTACCAGTAAATAATCAAATCCCATTCCCACCCTGGGAACCCCATGCCTTGGCTGTGTGAACTCACCTTGGTTTGCTCGGTATGTTATGCTAAGTTACTTGTTCCAGGCTGGTCAACCAAACGCTACTGTGGTTACCGAACATAGTCAGTTTCGTATACACGTAAATCGGTTATACTCTTTGCACATTATCCAAGTAATGAACAAGTATACACATACTATTGCACAATTTATAATAAGTATGCGGGCCATATATATTTACTCACGTTACAAGTTCATATCGGTTCTCATACAAGTAATCAAGCAAATTCACAAAAATCAATTAACTAACATCAATTCAAGATAGTCCACCAAGGGCATCGACCCACTATTGAAAAATCGATCCAATTACAGATCCTGGTTGTCAGGGGGGTGCATTGAACTCAATTATATTCACATGCTATTAAGTGTTCAAAGTTTATTAATAATAATGATCATATGCACAGCCGAAAATACTTACTGTTTGGTCATCATTGAAAACATATGCACACATTTGACTTTGGTTAGACTACAACACAGACCCACATGGCCACCATTTACATTTGACTGTGCAAATGGTTTTATGGAATCACATGGCTGCCGTCAAGTCCATTCCATCATATCACAACAAAAATTCTGACCACTTTTATACCAGCCAAACTCGGGCAAGATATTATCTTCACAAACTCGGACTACCACCCCCTTGAAACCTCGGACACCATGCACCCCTTGTGATGTATTTAAAAGAACTCGGACCATGGCTTCTCATGACAAAAACTCGGACATCCTCATTTAGTCAATAAAGATCGGACATTCAAGTTGTGATAACCTCGAACACATTATGCAAATAAAATTCGGACAACAACATCAAGCCAAGAACTCGGTCATGTAATTTATTTAAAAACTCAGATTATACGATTATATATAAAGCTCGGACCCTTAACTGCTTTAGGATTTAACAACAATATCACACACAAAAGAGAGCTAAATGCCTAGTGGTCGACACCCTTCAACAACCGTCAACCCTCATTGGACCAAATAATGCACCACCTAAGCTTCTCATAGGACCAAACAAGTACTCACATAAATTATCAATAATAACTCATTAAATGTCCACATGATTATGTCTGATTGCACATGGCTTCCATGCTCATATTCAGATTTTTTTTTTTTTTTTTTTTTTTAAATCTTTGTGCAACCATGTAACATCACCCTATGAGTCTCACCACCGATTAACATTAATTATCCATTTGTACACCCACACACAAACCGACATTCGCCACTTAACATGCAATATCAATTTCATGCAACTCATACGAACTACTCAATCATTCATGAAATCCAGATCATCATCATCTAAGCATTTTGTAAACATTAACACGTAGACATCCACCTACACATATAATCTAGTCGATCATGTTTAGCAATACGAATAATCAACTAATAATCAAATCTAGTCCAACAATTCACAATAGAATTTTCAACCTTAACATATCAAATATGAACATACAGGCATGTGGTGATTTATTAAGGATTTCATGCCAAATAGTCAAACAACAGTGGATACTAACCAAGATGGAAGGGTCTCTAGGTCGATCAGAAGGAAAGGCTGGATACTTGGAATTGCCGTCGCACAGAGAAAAAGCAAATAGGGACTCTAGGGTTTGGCGATTAGTTTATACTTAAAGTGGGGGAACGAAATATTGCAAACAATTGCTACTGGGCCAAAGCCCATTTGTTGTTTTCGTTGGCTAGAAGGTGAACGAAAAAGAACATTTGTTTTCAAAGGGCTTATTAACCCACACCACATTATTAATACAATACACATACATATATTCTGCTCATACACCCATATATTAACACACATACACTTATGTTGCACATCGAATATAACATATCAATCACATACGATTTAACATATTACAACGTGTACAATTGTGAAACAAACAAGTCGTGTCAACAAACAATCTTAACAATTAACGTGCAATAGTGCGGAGATGGAATCTTAGAAACTCGAGTTGTCACATCTACTCCGGTGCATCCTCAGGCGAATGGACAAGCAGAATCCTCAAACAAGATAATTGTCAACAACTTGAAGAAAAGATTAGGGGCCAAGAAAGGAAGATGGGCAGAAGAATTACCCTTTGTTTTGTGGGCTGATAGAACGACGGTAAAAAATGCAACTGGTCGAACCCCGTTTTCCTTAGTATTTGGAGCAGAAGCAGTGATCCCGACAGAAATGGTGATACCCACAGCAAGATCCAACCTCCGGAATCCTGAGCAGAATACTGAAGTTCTATGCCAAGAGCTGGATACTATTGACGAGACAAGAAATGCAGCACGGCTAAGAATGGCGGCATATCAACAAAGGATATCCAGAACATACAACAAGAATATAAGGATTAGAAGGTTCAAAGTTGGAGATTGGGTGTTAAGAAAAGCTTTTCAGAATACTACCAATCCTGCTGATGGAAAGCTGGCTCCGAAATGGGAAGGACCATATGAGATTGAATCAGAATCAGGAAAAGGTGCATGCCGACTCAAGGATATGGAGGGGGATATGCTGCCGAGATCTTGGAATGCTATACACCTTAAGCTTTATTTCAAGTGAGTTTAGAATTTAATTTCTAACTCAGGAGGGTATGAATTCTATCTCTTTTAATTGTGTTTGGTTTATGTTAGGGGAGGATTTTCTAGTAGCCTGTGATCCTCATGTGTTATCCTTTTAGTGATCCTTACTTCTGTGACAGATAGTGATCCTCAGAAGTGCTTCAGGATCAGGATCATGGATCACCCTAAGGATCCTTATACTAACGATTGTTCACTTTGAATTTCGTATTGTTTTGTTTTGCAGGAGTAACAAGTTGGACTTGGTCTTGGCAACGTTACTAAGGAATATTCCACGGTTATTTCGCACGTGTTTGACTGAAAATGGACGTTGTGGAGAACGTGGGAGCAAGGCACGAATTGCGGACAGTTAGTTAGGCTAGTTAACTTCTATTTTTAAAAGGGGTAGCGAGCTAGTTTTAGAAACACTTGGCTAATTTTGGCTACACACACTCGTACAACAGCACTCTTGAGCATACAAAAAAAAACATTTAGCGATTTTTACACATCTCTGCACGATACACCATAGTGATCCTTGTACCTAGCTCGCTATTATCCGAAGTTGTAAAGAATTATTGTTCAATTTGAAGTTGGTGATCGGTAGTTTCCATCACCCGAGGTTTTTTATGTCGGAGATCATTCATTGATCAAGGGCTTTTTCCTCGTATAAATCTTTGTGTCACTTGTGCAATTCATATCTAAGTGATCCTTATTGTTGTTTACCAATTCAAGCATCATACCCCGTAACAAAGAGTTTGGTTGCATTATCCTCGTCTGATTTTTGACCAAAAACAGTTCGGCGCCCACCGTGGGGCAATTGGTGCTTCATTCCTAAGAAGTTCTTCTATTTGTGGTCATTTCGATTCATTGCATTCAAGTACATGGCTTCATCATCAAAGAATACTTCTACTGCGATGTCTGCGGTCAATTCATCTTAGGGCATTCCACCTTTGCCTCCACCACCTGCTGGACCTCAGAAAAATGCTGAGAAGAAACCAACTCCCATTTTCTCAAAACCTCCAACTTCTTCTGCTTCTTATACTCCTACTACTAGTGACTTGTTTACTCTGATTTTGCAGATGAAAGATCATATACAGCAGCAGGATAAGACCAATGAGAGGATTCTTAAAGAAATTGAAGACATCAAGAAACAAAAGAGATCGGCAGAGGATCATTCCCCACTGGTACCCAGATCTTTGAATTTTGATACTCCGGTGATAACTTCTCAGCCTTCAGTGATTCCAGACGTGCAATATGTGGGAGGACCAAAAGGAGTGCACTACGGTTCAACAACAATGACTCAGGCCTCAGGATCGCACTTCCAACCAGCAGGATCCCATCCTCAGTATGCAGGATCCTTCACAAGCTCAGGAGGATACCCAGGAGCGCAGCAGATTCAAGGGTTCTGGCCGTTTCAAGGATCCTCGCAGGTTCAAGGATCTTCCTATGTTCCAGGATCCTCCCAGGTTCAAGGATCCTCCAATGTTCCAGGATCCTCCCAGGTTCAAGGATCCTCCTATCTTCAAGGATCCTCCCTGGTTCAAGGATCCTCCTATGTTCCAGGATCCTCCTATCTTAAAGGATCCTCCCAGGTTCAAGGATCCTCCCAGGTTCAAGGATCCTCCTTTGTTCCAGGATCATCCAAGTTTCATGGATCCTTCCAGATGCCGGGATCCTTAAGGAGTTTGCAATCAGGAAGTTCAGATATCCATCAGGGAGATTTTATTCCAATGCAGACCATTGCTTCTACTGGTCCTTCGATCATTCCAGAGTCCCAACAATATGGGTTCACATCCGGTGTTCCTAATTTGAACCCGGTGGGAGGTAACACTTTTAATAGTTCTCTCACTACTAACCATGGATTCATGCAGGATACAGGTATCAATCATGCCATGGCCAGAGAATTGCAAAAGTTAAAGGATACGATATCAAGTGTTCCAGGAGTGGTCAAACCTATCCCGGAGATTGCAGATGGGAGCCATAGGATATCTCGTTTTGCACCACCAATTTGTGATGCTGAGATACCCAAGAGGTTCCACGTGCCAACCATGAAGTTGTATGATGGTTCAACGGATCCTGAAGAACACATAGCACAATACAGGGAGAGGATGGAGATCAATCCAATCCCAGAAAGGTTAAAGGAAGCATGTCTGTGCAAGGGATTTGGATCCACTCTTACTGGATCAGCTCTCAAACGGCTGCTAAGTCTTCCCCCTACTCTATTACCTCATTTTCTAATCTGGTTAACCTATTTAATAATCAGTTTTCTTGCAGTAGAAAATTTGAACGTTTAACTAGTGATCTATATAGGATAACCCAGGGTCATAATGAATCATTAAGGGATTATATCACTAAATTTAGTAAAGAATCCTTAGACATTCCTAACCTGGATATACGTACGCTCTTTGCTTGGCTAATCATTTAAATAGTCTTAATGCAACTATGTATTAAGACGATGATACACAAGGTTCGGTTGTATTTCATTTTGGTGTATCCTTGCAACACGTTGATTTTATTCATTTAATGGTTCAAGAGTTGATAAATCATTTTTATGATTCTACTTATTTGAGTTTGTTGAATTCGAGTTTCACTTATACAACAACCAACGCTAGATTCTGTTGGTAGTAAATTCTATTGTTTCAAAAATTGATTTGCAGTTAGTGAACGTTCATTTGGAATTCCACTAGTTGAATTTCCCCTTTTGTTGAAACCAGTAAACCTAGTCACATTGGTGATAGTATCACAACATCTCGTTCACTTGACATCGATTTCTGGAACAAACTCAGCTGAACCGTTGGGTTCTTATTGATGCAAAATGTCTTTACACTCACGTAATCTGAATAAGTCTTGATTCGATTACGCGGTCATTCACTTTGGTTCGGACTTACCTAGGAATGACACAACTATGAGGAGATAACATGGACTAAATTTCGAGGACGAAATTTCTGCAACAGGGGGAGAATGTGACAATCGGTACTTAGCGGCTTCCAATTACGCGATTAACAAACGTTTAAGCCGATATTAAGTAGTGTTTAACGCACGAATTAACTTAATTAGGCTCTTGGTATGCCTAGGAACGCGCGCATGAGGATTTTCGTGAAATCTACTGAATATTAAACGATATCGAACTAACACCGTACAAAATATTGACCACACCGACAAATACGCAGTTTATATGTATAGCTTATGCTTATGAATGTGGTTTTGTGAAAACATCATGCTTTCTAACGGCACAAAGCGCAAACGTGAACAAAAAACGCAAACGTAGGAAGGCACCGACAACAAAACGGAAGCATCAGACTCGTGTATTACCTTAAAAACTGAAATATAATGATAAATTTAGCTTCGTAATCGAATTTTAACATCCAAGGTCGAAATCGGATCGTAAAACGACAAGAAATGACAAAATAAAGTGTTGTACGCGATTTTAGCGCAACCGACGAACGAGTGCGTCAAACGTCGACTACTGACACTATTTTACGTAATGATGCTAAAATTTTATTCTACGACATCATATGAAATTCAGGAGAAAACGGGCCGTGGAAACGTCATTGGGCTGCCCAAAGAACTACACATGCGCTAATGGGCCTTGGGAGCAATTCATCTAAAAACCCACTAGGCACAACACAATACCGGGACATGGGCTCAGCCCATGCAATATATGTATCTAGAATGTAAACAAAGGACATCCTTAACTGTCACGGCCATAATCACTCTCACACTACACACTTATTTTTATAAAGAAAAAAAATAAAAATGGGTTAATCTTATATAAGAAAAATAATAAAATAAGAATATCCACCAGTTCTCTTATACTCTTATCAAAACCATGCTTAACTGTTGAGTAATTATTTTATTTTTTTTATCTGACACATACAAATTCACAAGCATACGCAATCCCACTTTGACACACTAAAAGAGCACTCTCACTCCCCTTGATTTGGCTACCCATTCACCTTAGACAACCCATACATGTATATATTTATATGTACTAAAAATCATCTCCAAGATCACACGCAAATATCTAGTCTTGGATTTTGTGAAGATTTGCTGGACTTATCTACTTCCCAAGACCAAACACCATCCCAGTCAATCTCATTTATCACCGTTCAACTCATATCTTTCCTCTCTAGCACTTTCCCATCGGCCCTCTCCCCTAGCTTTCATCTTCCACCATTGCAAACTTCAAATTACAAGAACATGGCTGGAAGTTCACTACTTGAAGCAAGGGAATCAGATTTGAAGCCTTTCTAAGAGTTCATATCGTCCAACTAACCTACTCGGTTGGGTAATGTAGAAACTAGAAACCCGTAAGCTTGTATAGCATTTTCTCCCATAATGTTTGTTTTCTTCTAGCATCCCCAAGTTAATATATACATATGTATTTAATCTTACAGATCGTGTTTCGTATCCGTTTCCCATCGTTCACAACTGGGTTTAGCCTCAAAGTCCTCTCAAAGTCGAATCCAAAGAACTTGGTACAACTATCTTCTTCTACATGTTCTTTACACACTCTAATGACTAAACATCCTTTAAGTTATAAAAAAAAATAACACATATATGCACATTTACACGCCTTAATGATGTTCACAGAATATAAACATCTTGAAATAAGTGTTTGAATGTGTTAAAACCAAGAGTATAAACCAGGTATGTAGTCTATACGGAAAGAACCCATATCTATGCATTTTTCGAGTAAAATAAAAAGAGTTATACACACGGCACATAGTATTTTGTAATAAAGATTCAAGATTCAAACCCATTATTTTGAAGTAAATATACTACACGTAATCTGTCCAACTACATATAGGAAAAACATGGACACCCACTGTTTAAACGTTAAAAACATGTAAAATAACGAAAATGAGAAAGACCGAACATAATTGTTTAACCTATAGGTGTAGTTAAAACCTAGCATTAAATAATTAACCGTTAAAATAATGATTTTGGACTTAAACATTCAAAACTATTATTTTCCTAGTAGATTAAGTCTAAAAACGTTATAAAATAGTTTTTGAATGTTTAACATGTTAATATTTGCATTGACTAGACAATTAAATATTACAAGGTTTCGGGTCAACTCAGTCAAACCCAGTTAACTTGGTTCGGCTTCGGGTTAACATTAGTCAACAGAAGATTGGGTTCGGTTCAGTCAGCGGAAGTCAATGACAGTCAACTTTCAGTCAACTCGGTCAGCTAGTCAAGCCGGGTCAAACCCGGTCAACACAGTCAACACCCGGTCAATTCAGGACCTGGTAAATTTAAACGTAGCGAGTTATTATTGCGTTATTTTTTTTAGATTTATTTAGTTTACACGAACCGAGCTCGAACAGTCGAATCCTAGTTTTATTTATTGTTTAGAATTTGACGTTTACGACTAGAAAGTTTACAAAATACGTCGATAAATCGAATACTATCGATTACTTTTATAAAATAAAGGTAAGTGTTTACATTTATCTCAAACGCCGATAATTTCGAATAATTTTATAAAATAAATATAATTATTTATATTTATTTTCGAACGCCGAAACGACATACAATATTTTACCGTAAGATTGTAACAAACGGTATTTAATTACGTCTTACGAAAACTACAAAGAGTCGTACTACTGTTTCATCTACGCCTTCTATTCGCGACTAATAGCACGACTTTGTAAGTATTTGTATTTATATATATAAATATATATATATATATATATATATATATATATATATCCTAAATCCTTTGGAAAACTAAGTCGTTTCCACGACTTATTATTATCCTGATTATAAACGGAATCAAATAACCATAGATTGGTTATTCCAAGTCAAGATAACACTACCTTAGGGTCGTTTAGTTAACGACTCGGTAGAGCTCGGACACGTAGTTTAACTACGCCGTTAAACTAGAAACTGATAAGTTATTCCCTGTTAGGAATACTATAGATGCACGCTAGCTACTTCACGTTTTTGGAACGACACTATGGAATCACGCTAAGCTAGCTTTGCACAGGAATGACAAGGTGAGTTCATAACCCCCACTTTTTACTGTTTTACATTTTTATAAATGTTTTCGGGGGTGGAAAGACATGCAAGTTTTTGCAAAAGAAAACACTATTTCGATGAACGAAAACACATATTTATAAACCATGTTGCAAATGATTTTCAACGAACTTGTATGGTTTACGAACGATTTATACTAAACATACCGGTTCTACAAAACATGCATGATTTTCATGACTAGTGACGAGAATGTCCTAGTTACAACAACGGGACTGGGTTGGCCTGCGTACGAAAAACGAGACAACTCAGTGAGACCATGTCCCCCTTTTCTTTCAACGTTTCGGTTAACAACTTTCGGGGGGAAATACATGTCAAACTTAGGTATGATTAAGTTATGGAATGAACTCTTAGATCATGTGAGCATAGGCAGTAACTGAGGTGCCATTAATCCTTTTGAGGACCAAGGAACAAAGGTTAGATCTAATGGGTAGGGGCGAGCCCCACTCACGGTCCATGGGTGACCACTTAGAGTGCTGTTGTATCCAGCGTCGAGAGTTCGACACTTAAATTGCCTATGCGGGTTGAGTACCTCCTATGTCGTCGCATATATTAATGTCCTCGCGAAACATTAATGATCAACATGTTCATAGACGCTTTACATACCAACTTACAACACTATAACGTTCATATGTTTTCAATATTCATTTGACGCAAACTCATACTACATGGATTTACAAACTTGGGTAACGTTTTCAACCTATGTACATGTAAGAGGACGTGTTGGTCCTGCTTACAAAGACTTTTTTTTGGACTCGGTCCATTCCCTCTCGTGCAATGCACAAAGATTTTCGTGGGCTAGACTCACAGTTTTCATGATATATCGGAAAAAATGATTCTATTATGTTTTCTCAATAACTTTTAAACCGGTTACCAAAAGGATTTGTTTTAAATCTTTTTCAAAACAAACTATGAACTCGCTCAACTTTATGTTGACTTTTTCGCATGTTCTTTCTCAGGTTGTTTTTTTTTTCAAAACTACGGAACAGTTGGAATAGGAGAACCCATGGGATTTCGAGTACTTAGCGGGCGTTAATTGTTTAGAAGTCTTAGCTTTTTGCTTCTACTGCACAATGAAGATACCAGTCCAGTCACGCCAGCTCTGATATTTCGGGGTGTGACAAGGGTATCAAAACAGAGGGTTTGAATGTGTTTTGGTTTTGATTTTTGGTTTGATTCCATGATTTGGGTTCCTCATATTAAGAACTGATCAGATCAGTGGTTTTCAATGTGTTTTGGTTTTGATTCTTGTGTGTTCATCATATTGATTTTTGGTTTGATTCGATGATTTAGGTTCCTCATATTAAGAACTGATCAGATCAGTTTCGGGTTGAATGTGTTCCTCATTTGAATGTGTTTTGTTGTACAGAATGGTTGCGAATGTAAAGATATGCAAAACACCAACTACAAAGGCGAGAACACTTGACAACCTCCTAGAAGATGGTTCGGTGCACATAAGGAAGTGATTGATATAAATGAATATAACCCCAGTGAAGCTCTTCGATTTTCCTTGAAATTCCAGAGCTCGCTAATTACATATCTACCACTTGGGTTATATTCATTCATAACCCTAGTGGCAGATATGTAATTACCTACACTGGGGTTGTATTCATTCATATCTTCTACATTCCGAAGTGCACCCGTCAGTAAAGATCCACAATTGCTTGTGGATCTTTGACGTTTTGTCTCTGTATTGTATGTTACGGTCTTTTGTTATCGAGTCTGTAAGTTCCGTCAAGTCTACGAAGTTGGTATGACGTTTTGTCTCTGTATTGTATGTATTAAAAGTTCACATTTAATATACAGTTTAGGCTTTAATAATTTGTTATATATAGTATACATTTAATTATTATATTGCATTTACTAAATTGCATTTATTTAAAAATAAAAGAGAATTTAGGCTTTAATAATTTTTTATATATAGTATACATTTAATTAATATATTGCATTTATTTAAAAAGAGTTAATTATTAGATTTCATTTATTTAAGAACTGGTGGGGAACCCGCGCGTTGCAGCGGAGTCGGCAATATGGGTGAGAACATAATTTAAACCTAAAAACATAAAAAATTCGTATACACGTAAAAGTCACGCCCACACCCTACGGTCTAATATATCTCAAAATGTAGACTATAAAAGGAAAATAATATTTTCTTTTATAATTTATGGGTAATTATTTTATATACAGTCGAACTTTTGGTTGTCAATTTATGATTTCAAAATATCAATAAAAAAAACTCTCTTATTTAGTAAAATAAATCTACTATTACAATAAACAAAAAAATAGTACCATTTTACAAGGCACAAGTACAGTAAAGAATACAATAGAAATAGAGAAAGTTTACAACGGATAACAATTCACAAAAAAATAAGCAAGATTTGGTGTTCATCATCAACCAAATGGTCATATCTTAGATGAAAAAAGTTGAAACAATCTAAATCATGTGTTGTTGCCTTGCCTGCGCCTTGTTTAAGGCGTGCACCTCAGTTGCACCTTTGAAGCTTCTCGCCTTGCTTGAGCATCTGACATGCACCTTGTGAGCTTTTAAGTTTTAACTAAACAATATTTAGGGCATTTGTGATTGGACAACTCACCTTCCAAAACTTTAGTACACAGTTCAAATTTTCAAAAGAGATAATAGACAACATTTCAAGTTCAGGATTACATTCAAGTACATGCAAACATATGTTACTTTTATAAATAAGATTTATATATTACCTACATTTACAAGCCAAATAACCTATTGTACAACTCTTTGATGCATAAAAACACCCCAAAGTACTCAAAGCGCGCCTTAGACCCAAAAAAAAAATCAAAAAATTGCGTTTTTTGCGCTTTGTTAGAAAGGCGCGCCTTGGGTGACACGAGGCGCTGAGGCATGCGGCTTAGTGCGCCTCGCGCCTAATCGCGCCTTAGGCGCACTTTATAAAAACCCAGTTTCAAGGCTGTGATCGAGCAGCCAATTCTCGGTTCTTAATCATCCGTATTTTAGGCAAAGACGAAACCGAAGATGTATCTCGAACAAAACCGCAGGCGACCCAACCGCCGCTACCGTAACTCCGGGTCCCACTAACCCCATATTACCACCCTGTAACACATCATCAAAAACACCCATGATCCCATTCCTAATTACAGAACTACCCAATGGTTTGCTAATTGGTATATTCATACCACCTCCATAAGAAAAACTGGTTTGCTTTGAAAAAGCAGTTGACTTTGTGCATATTCTAACTTTTCATTTATGTGGGACAAAACTTGCAAAAAAGTGCATTTTTAAAAATTGATTAGAGTGTACATTTAGAAAGTAACTGGAACACAGACCTTTAATAATATAGACAAAAATGACCGATAGTGAGACAAAACTAATAGTCTCTTAGTTACTGGTAGAAGAAAATCAAGGATAGATAAGTAAATTTTATTCGGACTTGGATAAATATATTTTTTTGCAGCTACTATGAAACCGACTAAGGTAATAAAAGAAACGTACCTTGTAAAGGTAGACCTATTTTCACCTAAGAACCAAAGATATAACTACCTTGTCAAGCAGTCCAACGATGACAACCAGGAGGGCGATGAAAATGACATTGTACAAAGACTGACACTAATCATAATAGAATCTTTGACCCGAGCAACCAGTTTGGAAAGTATACCAGAAGTAAGTCAACGTGAAAGTATGAAAAAGTGGGAGACAACCGACATGAAGAAATCCTCGTAAGCAACAACAAAAATGATTGAACAGTTTACATTCAATGTTTGGTACTTGAATTATTCCAACGTCATTTGCACCATCCCTAGCTCTGTGAGTTTAAGGCTCTACAGCATCAAAAATCGATAAAAAATTCATACCTTCTTCCTTGAAAATTGAGCAAATTCACCAACTTCTTCCTCTCTTCTTCTTCAACTTCAATCTCATATATATAAAAAGAACCTAGATTACCTTATAATCAATTCGAAAGTTAGATTTCAAATTACATTCCTTGGACGATATAAAAGCTCACGAGCGAAGCAAAAAACTGGATTAAGAGAAAGAAAAAAGAATACACTGGTAACTAAAAAGTGATATATTTGATCTGTTAAATACTATGAACATAACTAAATTACCTTGAAATTTCAATCACGGAACTGGTAATTTCTCTTCTTCTTCGCTGCTTGAAGTGGTGGCAAATGGAGCAGAGGTCTACCAAGAGAGAAAGGACAATCGATTTATAACCACGCCATTTTTACTTAAATGGATAACTCAACCCTTGGTCAAAAGATTAACGACCTTATTTACGAAAAAGAAACATCACTAATCAAAAGATTTGTCTACCTTATCCATCTCAATAAGTCGTTCACGTTTAGATAACAACCTGAATATCCTATAAGCCTCCCTTCCATATATTTTCAGCACAATGGATTCAACATGCAGAACAAGAGACGTGTAGGAGATCAAAAATAAATTTTTTGTAACTTTTATTCCATCATAAAATATTAGAGAGAGCAGACCTCCTGGGCTTAAGCCTGATCAATGATTTTCTTCAAGTCTGTGCAGATAACAAGTTAACAGTCAAATCCAAAAGGAGTTGGTTGGTTGACATTGCAGCTGCTGGTCTTGGCTGGTTTGCCATTGGACTAAAAGGAGAGGCTTTACTTGGTGTTAGGACATATGATGGTGTCGATATCACCCTTCGCAATGCTTTGATTTCTCATAAATCACAAAATTTTGAATAAAACTCAAATCACGCTAAAAACAATCTATTCAAAAAATATTGAATAATGCGTAGTAGAGGAAAAAGAAACGAACCTCATAGTGCCGATATGCAGACCCGGTTGTGGGCGCAACATGTAGAAATTCAACCATATGAACACACATTTAGTGAATCCTAAACCCTAACATAATTGAACTTATATTAATATACAAACATATTAAAGAACGATTTTGGACACTGTAAACATTTGCATACAAAATAGGCAACTTTAAAACCACTTACCAGTGGCGTTGTCAAAGAGAGTGAAGGCCAAGCTTATCAATGATTTCAGCAGGATTCATTGCATTAGGCAGATCTTGTTTGTTAGCAAAGACAAGAAGAACCGCATCCCTTAGCTCATCCTACAATATACAGTTACATTAACCAAAAACTAATGAAGACAGAATATAACATATTGACATTGACCGAAAACTAACATGCTTTACCAATTGTGTAAAGAAAACAAAAACTTAAGTAACAGACAAATTTACCTCGTTCAACATCCTGTGCAACTCATCTCTTGCTTCAACAACTAAAAACTGGAAATAGTACCTAAACAAATTAGGCACTGCACGCCCTTGCGAACTTCAACCAATTTTACATAAACAAACCTGCAGAACTCAATTTCATCAAAACTTGAAGGAAAAAAAATCATAAATCATCAAAATAAGAATAAAGAAAAAACCGTCATCAACCAAAGGATTCTCAACTTGAGAAAAAACACAATGGTAAATAACATTCACTGCTCGAATAGATGTACTCTGCTTACTATAAAAGAGCAATAATCTGAGTAAATCTGCTTACTCTGCTCGAACAGAACCCTAAATCCCCAAATCTTCCATTTACTCTGCTCGAACAGAACCCTAAATCATAGATGTGTCAACCACCGCTAAACCATACATGTGTTACCAGAACCTAAAACCGTCGACCTTCTGGTTCCTAACCCTTCCTCTCCTCGCCGGTTGTTGATTTGAATCAATGATTTGTGCCTGATTTCAATGACGACTTTTCTTAAGATTGTGGATTGCTAGAAACTGATGGGGCATTGAAGCAAAAACGATTGGATTGCATAAACTGATGATCGGCTTTAATAGACAATGGCTGAATTGTAAGAATCATTGGAATATCATTGAATGGGGGGCAAATATGGGAGCAGAGGATGAAAATTGGGGAATACGCTGACTGTTGATATCGCGTCTTACAAATTGTGGGTGAAATTACAATTATAGACATGGGAAATGCTTATATATAGTATATAGATAAAAGAAATAATTTGAATTCTTAGATTTCTTAAGAAAGTCGCAAAAAATGAATTTAGGGGCTCTCAATGAATGATTAATAGTTATAAGAAAACTCTATAGAGAATACAGTTTGTAATATTTGTTAATGGGCTCCTTTCAATGTTATGATTTGACGATTCAAGTTGTGTGACTATTGAAGATACAAAAAATGATAGATTGGTGAATTATACTTAGTGTTGTTAAAAAACTGTTTTGAAAACACTTTTGGTTTAAAACATTGGTTTCAAACACTGTCCTTAAATCAACAGTAGTTTCAAACAGTGTTAACCCAAATATGGTTTCAAAACATATCATTAACAACACTATTTTAACCGAACAGTGACAAACTAAACTACTGCTTCTTGCTTCCATTGTTGCATGTCAAGCACTGATGTTTAACATTCAGTGGTTTCTTCAAAGTTGATCAGTCCTTGAGTGCGCACTACTTTAATCAACAGCAGTACTTATATAGCATCAGTAGATTGAACCAGCAGTTTTTAATCGTTAACAGTCTTCAGGGCTTCATCAGCAGTTGGAAGGACATCAACTGTTGTATAGAGACAGTGGATAGAGGACATCAGATGTTATAAACACTTTCAAGGGGAAAGTCTGGTGTAAACTACTGCTTATGATGGATGATTAATAGTAATAAGAAAACTCTATACACCATACAGTTACTGAATTTAGGCACAAGTTATCAAATCCACCTGAGAAGGTTTCCACGACAGCGCCAAAAAATATCATTAAGAACACTATTTTAGCCGAATAGTGGTTTCAAACACTGCTAACTTGACCACTGATTCTATACAATATAAGTGACAAACTAAACTACTGCTTCTTCCTTCCATTGTTGCATGTCAAGCACTGATGTTTGACACCCAGTGGTTTCTTCAAAGTTGATCAGTCCTTAAGTGGGCAGTACTTTAATCAACAACAGTACTTAGATAGCATCAGTAGATTGAACCACCAGTGTTTAATCCTTAACAGTCTTCAGGACTTCATCAGCAGTTTGAAGGACAGCAACTGTTGTATAGAGACAGTAGATAGAGGACATCAGATGTTATAAACACTTTCAAGGGGAAAGCCTGGTGTAAACTACTGCTTATGATAAATCCACTGTTGTGAACCAGTTTTGGCTTTAATTATCTGTTCCTCTGATAGGGTTCAATCTCAATACTCTTTAGATTATTTTTTAGTACTGTAAAACTTATCAAAGTTTGAATTTTCTTCATTCATTCAATAATAAACCATAATATTACAAAATTATGATTTTGAAAAATAATAAAAACTAAAATTAAACATTACAATTAACACTTCCTAGAATATCTCGTTCTCTCGCCTTCTTCCATCCAATTTCATTTTTTGTTTTAATTTGCAGATCAACTAGCATATCACAGGTCTTCTGATCCTGTTTCAGCAAATTTGTGATAAACTCTTCCGCTTTTTCTTTAAATTCTGTTGGAGTAGAAGAGGCAACTTCATCCAGCAGTGCAATGCTACTCCAGGTTTGCTTATAATATTTATCACTACCACTCCAACTTTTTTGTTGAGTTCTTCAGCGTTTCTCTGTTCTTGGAGTGACCATGTTGAAAATTCGATTTTAAGATCAGTAGTATCCGACCAGTGGTAGAAGGTTTTCCTTGCCATTTACGAAGAATGTGAGTGTTTTTGGACGGTTTGCTTTAGGATGAACGTTTTTTTTTTAAATTGAAGTGTTGATGTTTTCAAATAAACTAATAATGATCCTTTATAGTGTTTAAAATGTTTGATAGGATAACTGAAGAGACGTCTCCTAATTATGATAACCTTTTTTTTTTTTTGAAGGTTTCAATTTTGTTCTTTGGTTTTCTAGATATTTAATTTTACTTGTTTTCCCATGAAAACTCATTTTTCAAAGGTTTTGCATTAAAATGTTTGATAGGGTGTCTGAACAGGCATCTCCCATATACACGTTTTTTACTGTTAACTCATTAAATGTACATGGTTTTTAAGTATAAATGTTTATTTAATGATTGCATTTAAATCTGACCTTTGTCCTGTTTACATATATTCTATATAATAGCATTGCTAATAAAAAGTTTTTTCATCAAAACAGATTCATTCAGTGAAACAGAAGAACAACTATTATTATTTTGCCTTAGTTCTTATAAATATACTAAAATGGAGTCATATACTTCTGCAAAATATGACGATTTCAAGCAACGTTTTATTAAACAAATCGAAGACCAAGTTTTGGCTGATAGGTATACTCTTCAAGAGTTGAAGAGGTGTTTTAACGGTCTGGAAGTTGGTCTGCTGACAAGAGACCAAGTTTCGAGGGACTTGAGGGCGATGCCGACTACTTCTGTTTGTGACCTGTGTGTTGCGAGTAATATAAAATGTGGAGAAAGAGACCTGGAGTTCATGAGAAAGATCAATGAGATACATCGAGAGGTTCAGCGCTCCATGGAGTTGAAGTTAAAGTTTCTTGATTCTTGTTATTAGAGTTAGACGTGTCTGATTAGTTTTCTTTTTTGTATGTAATTGCTACTTTCTTAATACTTCATATTTTAATCGTATTAATTTGTCAGCAGTTTTTACATTCCACTGCTTCATTCCAAACAGGGCTTGCTCTTTAGCAGCACTTGAGTTAGGACAGTAGATTAAGTAGCAGCACCTTGTCTTCAGCAGTCGTTGTACACAAGCAGTACTTAATGGATAGTAGTTGTAGTATACAAACAATGGATGAGGGCCATCAGATGTTATAACCACTTTCAAGGGGATAGTCTAATGCAAACAATTGCTTATGATGAATCCACTGATGTGAACCAGTTTTGGCTCTTATTATCTGTTCCTCTGATAGGGTTCAATCCAAACAAAAGAGGCGTGTACAAAAGAGGCGCATCAAATTCAGATTTTAATATATCATTTAAATTGTGGTCTTTAGTTCTATATCTTTATAAAATAATGTTAAATACAGTATGTATTAGTATTATAATAACCATAATGATAAAAGTTTTTGTCTATGTAAACTATCATGTGAACAAATATTTGATGAATTGACATTCGCACAAACTTTCATTAAAAGCAGTCTTATTTGGCCCAAACAAAAATTGTTCTTAGTTAAGTGTAACAAACGGATTTTCTTTAGTGGATAAGATCAAAATACATCTCACATTCTATAAAAAAACATCATTAACAACACTATCTCGATGGTTAATAAAAATATTATGATATTGAAAAATAAGATGGTGGTACCTCTTCTTCTAATTTGAAAACTTTAATATTGGAATGCTGATGAAATTGTTCTTTTGCATAATTAATATAAAACTGCTATATTAGCCATAACATAAGAGCAAATACACCCCAAATAGAACAAAAGCAACAAACAAGCTACACAGAAGCCTATTCAAAATCCAAGTTTTACAAAATTGTTCCAGCTATCTAAGGTGAGATCCGTAATTTTTCTCCTGTTAACCATCCACCGGTATGATTTCATTCTGCCTTTATACTTTCCAGGAGATGTGTTGATGTATCCATATACTTTAGTTCAAAAACCCTCTCGTCTCGGTTCTTCCAATAAAGCTCTAAAAACATTTCATAAATTCAGCCAATTTCACTACATACAAATAGAAAAAAACGTAAATGGAAAGAACTACGTTGATATGAAACCACCAAATCGCTTCCACACTTTCAACACATCCAAACACTTTCAACACACATCCAAACAGTGGTTTCAACAACTGTTTTAACCCAACAATGGTTTCAAACCTCCGTTTTAACCGAACAGTAGTTTGAAGCAGTGGTTTGAACAAATATTATTTCAATTTTTAAACTCAACTAAAACAAATTAATAACGTTAAAAATTACGATCATTAATATACCTTCATGATGATAGCATACGCATGATTTTTCTTTGCGTTGTGGCATTCATCAAATATTAACACCTTGATAATATCCAACGTTAAGAATCTATGCCTCAATGCATTCCTTAAAATGTCGGGGGTCATGACCAATAGCTGTAAGAATTATGTATAACATATACAGGTGTTCATTTAAATTGAAAAATAAAAACTACATGATACAACAAAGGTAAAGAGTAACACAATAAAAGTTTATTACTCAAGACGGCATTTGTCTGCCTCAGAGGTACTTTACGTATTTGATCATTAGTCAAAATTCTGATGAGATTGTATGCGGTCAACAAAAAAGTCAAATGTTGACTTGTCATACCTGATTCTGATATCGTTGTTTCTTCCAATCAGCAGCATTCCAAAAATCAACACCTTTTTCACCCCAATACTCCTCCACTTTCAAATCAAGGTGCTTTCTCACATACTCCGCTTGCTAATAAGACAGACAAAGCTTCCATTAGTATGCTTTAACCACATGTTGAAAACATGTTCAAGAAACAACTAAGTCAACCGACATACCTGTTTGACCAATACAAGAATGGGTACCAACTACCAAGAACACAGCAATACACAGGGAGGGTTTTTTTCAGCAGATAAGCGTAGTGACATAAAAGCATAATCTCGATCAACGTCTTGCCTGATCACATCTCCAAGAACACTATAGTGTTTTCCTTAATTGCCTGAGCTAATGCTTCTATCTGATAACTGCTATATTAGCCATAACATAAGAACAAATATACCCCAAATAGAACAAAAACAACAAACAAACTACAGAGAAGCCTATACAAAATCCAAGTTTTACAAAATTGTTCCAGCTATCTAAGGTGAGATCCGCAATTTTTCTCCTTTTAACCATCCACCGGTATGATTTCATTCTGCCTTTATACTTTCCAGGAGATGTGTTGATGTATCCATATACTTTAGTTCAAAAACCCTCTCGTCTCGGTTCTTCCAAAAAAAGCTCTAAAAACATTTCATAAATTCAGCCAATTTCACTACATACAAATAGAAAAAAACGTAAATGGAAAGAACTACATTGATATGAAACCACCAAATCACAAAACCACTTTATTACCTTTCGCTTCCACACTTTCAACACATCCAAACACTTTCAACACACATCCAAATAGTGGTTCCAACCACTGTTTTAACCCAACAATGGTTTCAAACCTCCGTTTTAACCGAACAGTATTTCAAGCAGGGGTTGGAACAAAACAGTGGTTTGAACCACCGTTTTAACCCCAACAGTGGTTTCAACCACCGTTTTAACCCAACAGTGGTTTCAACCACTATTTTCTACACAAAACACTGTTTAACCCAACAGTTGTTTGAAACATCTGTTTTATATTCTATCATCTGTTCACAACAAACAGTGGTTTCAAACATAAAATAGACCTTTGCCAAATACATGTTTCACAACAAACTTAATTTATAATATCTATTACCTAAACCGCTTTTCTGAACCACAAGTGATGATTGCATAAGAATCCAACATTCCATTCAGATTAGCACCAATAAGATTCTTCGCTGCTAAGAGTTCCATTGAGATTAGCATAAGGATTAGTCTTAAATTAACTGAACCTCACAAATTCAATCTTCATTTAATTTACCTAAACCGCTTTTCTCAACAGCTGTTGCTGCTGAACCTCACAAATTCAATCTTCATATTCCTGAACCTCACAAATTCAATCATTTTGGTTTAACAACGGTGAATACAATAAATAATATAATTTCAATCAGTCGATTATTAACTGAACCTCACAAATTCAATCTTCATATTCATGCATCAACAACTACTGTTGCTGAATTTGCCGTTGATTCGGCTGCAACACAACTGGAGGTAGAAACCCAACTGTCTCTTTCTTCTCTATTCATGGTGAAGTTGCAAAACATTTATATTTTCAGAGGGTCACGCTCAGATTAGGAGGTCGGTGACATTGTCGAGGGTTGTCAGGAAATGCTATCACTTTGCATTTCCTGACAACCTCGACAACGTCACCGACCCCTCCAAGTTTTCCACCAAAACACTCTCACTGGTTGCTTCTTCAACAAAGTTACATACAGCCTCAAAAACTTGGATTTCTTACAGTTACATCGCTTGCAAGTCTCCACCTCTCCAGCACTTTCCGCTCTACGCCTATAAAATTCAACCAAAACATTAATAACCATTACGTTCTACGCCTATACACCGACACTATAATGATCTATATATCTATATATAAAACTGAAACTCATACCTGAAAGTCTTTCTTCTTGCCACCAGACCTTTCTCTGATAACGTTGTCATCAATTCTAACTTCACCTTTATAAGCAAAAACATACCTTCCTTTATAATAACTAATAACTCTTAAGTTGGTTCTCATACCTGAAACTCTTTCTTCTTCTACCACAAATACATACTAATGACAAGGAAATCCCCATAACCTAAATTAACAATCAACTTGTTACTCACAACCATAGTAATTAGTAATTTCAATAAAAAACTCGTTCACAAAGAGATGGAATTGTACCTTTGTGATGAAGATTTCGTAAGGCTGAAGGACGGCAGACAGAATTAGGGCAGAAGATTTCGATATGAAGAAGAAATTGAAATAATTCCAGATTCTTGCCAAAGAAGAAAGATTTATCTTTCAAAAGAGCGGCCTGCTATTGTGAACCGAATGATTTATCTTACAAAAGACTGTGAATTTTAGAGAGAGAGAGTTGAGAGAGAAATTGATTAGAGAGGGTAATTGATTTAAGAAGATGATAAGTTATATATCTGGAGCCATAATTTTGAATTTTGAATTTTGAATTTTGAATTTGGAGCCATAATTTTGATCTTGAATCATCAGTGGTTGATTTTGAATAATCATTCGTGACTTTTGGAAAGATTTATACATACATATCTAAATATTGAAAAGGAATTATGACATCAGCGATTACATATGGCATACCTTAGAAATTGACACATAGGCAGTTTTACATCAGCTCATAATCTCTTATTATAGATAGTATAGATTTAATTTGAAAAATATTGATATTCACAAAAAGACATTTTTAGTTAACTCCAAATTCAATAAGTGTTTATTATTTACTTTTAAAATATTTTTAACGAATCAAACACAGAACGATACTTCTTTTTCAGTCGCTATAACAAATGTCGATGGGGTAAAAATCAAAACCGAATGCCCGCTGCGAAGCGCGGGGTGTCAGACTAGTAATCAGCAAAAAACGTTCTAAACAAAATATGTTCTTCAAAGAAAAAAGGTTTAAAAACTAATAATAAAAGATAGCAAAATGACAAAAAAAAAAAAAACCAACAAAACAAAAAACTTGGAATAAAAAATATTGATATAAATTTAGCTAAATAGATCTTAACGTGAATTGTTTGGTTTAAAATATTTTGAAAGGGTAAATTGCATTATACGTTCTTTAAATTTTAGCAAAATTTCAATCTTTATTCTATAATTAACAAAATTACAACAAATTCCTTTATATTTTAATTTTTTTACAAGCGGTGTCTTTTCTCCCTAAAAATATAACAAAAATATAGGACATCTGTTGTAATGAAATTAAAACATAAAGGTCACAGACTGTAAAGAAATTAGAACGTAAAAGACACCCGTTGTAATTTTTTTAGTTAACGAACAATGTCTAAAACTTTGCTTAAACTTAAAAGAAGTAAAATCTAATTTACCTATTTTGAAATGCATTTTATGTTGACATTGTATGTCAAGACCAAACATCATATTGTACATCATGATGTATTCACATATGCCACTAACTTTATAGTAAGAATTTAGAGTAGTGCATGCGTCTTAGGAGTTATTTTGATTCTTCCAAAGAAAACAAATTAGTCTTAGGAAATTTAGAATCTATAATAGCTCACATGATGGCAATAATTAAATTAGTTTTTGATTATCATAAGAGATATAATGATTGACTTATCCCACTAGTCATGCTCTAATTTTCTTCTGTGATACTTTTATCAGAAAAGAGCAGTTGAATTGTCATATCTTAATAGATAGTCAACAATCCAATAAGTGCAAATTTTGTAGAAACTCTTTAATAAGCAAACATTTTAGGTTTTGAAATTAGAGTGGATAAAATAGATGGGATACAAACTTAAGAAGAATCTTAGAGTGATTTACATTATGGGGTAATCAAGTAAGGCAGACACAAATTATTATATTGAAGATATAGTCTACTATAACACCAAAATAACAAAATAACTTAAGGTTCTATCTGAATTTTGGCTTCGCTTTGGCTTTGACCAAAATTCAGACACATTATGAGCATACATAAATAACAGATTGTCTTGATGTTCTACATAAATTTGGCTTCGCTTTGGCTTTGACCAAAATTTATGTATTATGAATATACATAATTGACTAACTTATCGTTCTGCATGAACTTTGGCTTCGCTTTGACCAAAATTCATGTATTATGAGCATACGTAAATAAAACCAACTTAATGTTCTGCCTGAATTTTGGCTTCGCTTTAGCTTTGACCAAAATTCACGCATTATGAACGACATACATTAATAAATCTCGGCTTAATGTTCTACCTAAATTTTGGCTTCGCTTTGGCTTTGACCAAAATTCAGCATTATGAATGATATAAATAATAGACTGTCTTTAGTGTTCTACATGAACTCTAGCTTCGCTTTGGCTTTGACCAAATTTCATGTATCATGATGAACATATATAAACAATAAGATAAAGCACATAAATATAACATAACACTTTTGGACAAGAAATGCTACATTTATGTAAATTAGGCTAATAATTTATTATGTGTATAATCAACCAATTAGTTGTTGGGCTCATTATCTAACAATACACATATTTACATATAATGGCTTAAATCAATGTTGGGCTATTCACAACTAATAGTATAACTATACACATAATTACATAAAATGGTATCATTTAAGTTTCAACATCAAACCAATGATGTTGGATTGATTATCTAATTATTCATTGAAATTTACAATTATTCATTTCTATGTCAAAGCTTAATTTTAAGACATACGAGTAAAAGGGATAAATCATTTACATGTTAATTGAATTCAAGGAAACCTAATTATTTACCATACGTACGAATTCAAAATAAAACCATCATCTAAAGGATTTAAGATTAGATGCTTGAATGGTAATAACTCTTGAAATACAATTGCAATTGAAACTAGTATAAACAAACATATGTAATGACAGATATTATTCAATTGAATGAATTTATTTTCTGGAGCCATTCGAAATCATAACACATGTCAAAACAACTTTTACATTAAAATTGTGCATCAGTTTTAATAATAACCATGGAAACTGATGCTTCTAGAATTTTACTAGAATATAGGGAGTTTTCATAAAGGCAACATAAGTCATATTTATGGATTTCAAGATTATGCATCGAGATGTTTCCAAAAACAAAAATTGCAACTAAATTTTATAATAATCTAACAATTTTTGGTTTTGAAATCATATTTAAAATAATCCACTAACAAGTATTAATTCTAGAAAATGCAATTGCAAATAGGTTCTAAAATTGCAACTGATTCAGTTTCTAATTTCAGAATCTTTAACAAAAATCGATTTACTAATAAGCATGAATAAATTACTATGACTGAAACGATATAATCAACATAGCTCTGATACCACATGTTGATTATATCTATAAACATGGGTAAACAATAAAGAACCCTAATCATGTTTATTCAATCACAACGTAAATATAGATTCCAAGTTAGAGATACTTACTTGTAAGGATGATTATCTTTGAGGATAAAGATGAAGTCATGATGTAGATGCACTATGTCTGTAGCTTCCGTCTGTACTTAGTCTATATTTTGTCCTAGTTGTCGTTATTGTGTAGTTTTGTTTATTTTATCGAATCAGGGACGAAACAAAGTTAATCGGATTTTGTATAGTCCATCCGATCGGATGGCCATCCGGATAGTTGATAGTTTCTCCCTGATGCTGCTCGCTTATAAATAGGAGACAAGTGGTCTCATTTGAAAGATTCAGTCCTGGTCTCTGAGGCGAAGCTCTGTTCAATTCTAACCGGAACTTGTACTTTCTACTACTTTTAATGAGAATGGAATCTTTGAACTGTACTATCGTTGTTGATCTTACTTCAACACCATGTTTGGATTCCGCACTTTCACGGTGATTGCAGATCCGACCTGAGCAAGTTCATTTAGTGCCGAATTCCCGGCCCTCACAAGTGGTATTAGAGCTTGGAGGTTGGATTCGGAGAGGATTTACAGCGATTTGATAGAGATTTGACTGATTCCAGCTGATTCTACTGGAGATTTTATCTAATTCTTCATCTATTTCTCTGATTTTAGCTTTGTTCTATCTTTTCTCATCTCAAACACCTAAAAATCTAAAATTGACTAAAATTTCACGGTTAAAATGGCGTAAAATTCACATATTATGTGCGCCATCTGTTATATAACAATCCTACAAAGTTTCACAGCAAAATTCGAACAAAATTACATCGAAATCGATCAAAAACCATGAATTTTGAGATGAACTGTGCTGACGTCACTCATCCGATCGGATAGTCATCCGACCGGATTGCATTGTTACTGGTTCTTGTTATTTGCTGACGTCACTACTCATCCGATCGGATAGTCATCCGACCGGATAAGAGTTTGTGTTGTTTGATTGTTTGAGATTATTGATTTGTCGACTGACCATCCGATCGGATAGCCATCCGATCGGATAGCCATCCGACACTTAGCACTTTTGAGTTTTGTACATTTGGTCATTTCATCCGGATAGTCTGTCACACCCCCAAAATCCACCCGCGGAGTATCACCGCTTGGGAGCGTGACTGACCAGGATCAAGCCACCAATCATATTGAACATGTAATAATAATTAAGTGTAAATGTAATTCATCACAATACAATTGGTGTTCATTTCAAAACATAGTATAAGTAGCGGAAGCATAGTATGAAAAATCCAACACAAGTGTTAAGTTTAAAGAGTCATAATGTTTTCATCGAAACACCCACAATCCATGTCCACAACGACCGCGCCTCCCGTGCAAGCTCCATGAGTACCTATGGTCCTGCAAGGCATGTAACAGAAAGTCAACAACTAGTTGAGCGAGTTCACAGTACATAAGTTCGTAATAGTAAGTTCGTTGCATCACCATGCGTTATTAACTAAGTCAATTGTATGTTCATTTAGTGGGGCTTTCCCATGTGTGTTTGTACTAGACTAGAGGTAACCATAAGTGTTCTTCTTAACCCGAGAACAGTAGTACGTACGAGGTTTACGTAGGTTTTACGTAAGTGTCCTTCTTATCCCGGGGACAGTGGTACGCGGGGGTTTACGTAGGTTTTACGTAAGTGTCCTTCATAACCCTAGGACAGTAGTATGTATGAGTTTACGTAGGTTTTACGTAACTGTCCCTCGAACCCTGAGGACAGTAGTAAGCACAAGTATTACATAGGTTTTACGTAAGGGTCCTTCGCAACCGAGGACGATGGTGGATAGTCTAGTAACAGTGTAATCCAAATAATTCATCAATCCTTTTCCTTCAATCCCATTCCCTACCCACTGGGAAATCCCATGCCTTGGTAAGAGTGTGAACTCACCTTGGTTTGCTCGGTTTGTTATTGCTTCTAGTGTTAATTAATGGTTAGGTCCGTTACCCACGACCTAAGGTACATTGCACATAAACTCAATGTAAGTGTTTACGTTCAAATAAGGTTTACAATTCCTTGATGTCCAAACGACTGTGTTCCGTGTGATAATTGTTTACAGATTGACTTGACATAGATTACACATACATACAGTATCATACAGTAACATACAAGAACATGCAGTGGCAAACAGTGGCATACAGTAATATATACAGTAACATACAGTAACATGCAGTGGCATACAGTGGCATACAGTAATATATACAGTAACACTTATGAACCAAACAACAACCTCGGACCCCTTTAATGATTGAAAACTCAGACCACGTGTGTTGTTTACAAAAACTCGGACCTTACAACATCATTAAAGTTCGGACCATGCATCATTACTAGAAATTCGGATCATGTGCTAAATCAAAAACTAAGACAATACATTATTCATGAAATTCGGACCTTATGGCATTCCATAAAACTCAGACATGTTGTGCATCAATAAAACTCAGGCCATACAAGCAACACAAAAACTCGGATCACACATACTACAAAAATTCGGACCCAACACCCCTCCTAGAAACTCGGACCAACCACCCCTCTTAGAAACCCGGACCAACCACCCTTCTTAAAACTCGGACCAACCACCCTTCTTAAAACTCGGACCAAGCATTGCCTCTTAAAAATTGGGATCACATAACCCTTTACAAAATCGGACCATGTTTCTTATTCATAAAAGTCGGACCTAGTATCATCATAAAAGTTCGGACCAAGCATTACCAACAAAAGTCGGACTTGTGACTTCCAAAGCCCTGACACAAATCTCCGAGTTAACAACATACGTGATTTCCAAAACCAGTTTACAGTTTTCAATGAAATAGTTACGTTTACGATCAAAAACCCTAATTTTCATACATTGGCAATGCTGTAATCTAATCAACAATCAAACAATTCTAACATATCAGGCATCTTAACATCAGGCAAGTGATTACACAACTGATCATAAACCATTTCACAACAATCAGAATCTTTAATAACCACAGAGTCATTGTTTGGTGAACTAGGGTTTTGCATGAATCAAATAACCAATGATTAACAACAAAAATCATTAAACGTTTACCTTATATTGATTCTAGATGGATTGGAAGATCAAGATTGATGCAAGAGAACTTGTGTAGCCAAGAATGATGAGAGAAATGATTTTAGAGAGAATGATTTGAAATGCCGTTTGATTGAAATTGGTGAGAATGATTAGGGTTAAGGGGTTTTGTTTTATTTTCATTATTACCACTAAACACCCCTAAGTATCATCCTTTACACAAAACACACACATCACATATAATTTACAGTTTCATCACCAAGTTCATGTATTTGTCAAATCATTCGTAAAATAACACATAGCCATGCAACAATCACAATACACTTTATCAAATCACAACGTATACAGTTACAAAGCAAACAAATTGTGTAAGTAAGCAACTAAACAAACAGTGAACGTGCAATAAATGCGAAAGTGGAATCTCGGAAACTCGAGTTGTCACATTATCCCCAACTTGAAAGAAATTTCGTCCCGAAATTTAGCATGCGGTTACTGAGGAAGCTAGTTAAGTTGTATCGTTTACTGGTTTCCCTGGGGTGTCACATCATCCCCCCGTTGATTTGGAATTTCGTCCCGAAATTCTGTAGTAGCTTCAGCCTCAGTAGTGGTTGCACGGTTTTCGAATAACTGGGGATACTTGAGTTTCATTTGGTCTTCTCGTTCCCAGGTGAACTCTGGGCCACGACGGGAGTTCCAACGAACTCGTACAAGAGGTATTCTAGTGTGCTTGAGGACCTTAACATCCCGGTCTGTGATTTCTACTGGTTCCTCGACAAATCGCAACTGCTCGTCGATAGTGAGCTCCTTCAAAGGAACTATAAGGGTCTCATCTGACAGACACTTCTTCGGATTCGACACGTGGAAAACATTGTGAACTGCACCGAGTTCAGCTGGTAGGTTCAGTTTGTAGGCCACTTTGCCTATTCTTTCAATGATTTCGAATGGTCCAACATACCACGGATTGAGCTTGCCTCGTTTACCAAAACAAACCACACCCTTCAAGGGTGAGACTTTGAGTAGCACTCGATCCCCAACTTGGAACTCGAGCGGTTTCCTGCGCTTATCAGGGTAACTTTTCTGACGGTCGCGACCTGCCGCCATGCGTTGTCGTATCTGTGCAATCCGTTCAGTAGCATCAACTACCATTTCTGGACCTGTGATTTGACTACCCCCCACCTCTGCCCAACAGAGAGGTGACCGGCATTTACGTCCGTACAATGCCTCGAATGGAGCGGCTTGTATGAAAACTCCACTAAAGGGAGATGCTTTTCCCAGCTGTTGCCGAAATCAATAACACATGCCCGACGCATGTCTTCTAGGGTTTGAATCGTGCGCTCAGACTGCCCATCCGTCTGAGGGTGATAAGCTGTGCTCATGTCTAACTGAGAGCCAAAAGCTTTGTGCATTGCTTGCCACAGTTCTGAAGTGAATCGTGCATCACGATCCGAAATAATAGAGGTTGGCACTCCATGCCTTGAAACAACCTCTTTCAAGTAAATGTCTGCCAATGTAGAGAACTTATCCGTTTCCTTAATAGCCAGGAAGTGTGCAGACTTTGTGAGTCGATCCATGATCACCCAAATGGTATCGTTTCCACGCTGGGATCTAGGTAGGCCAGTAACGAAATCCATGGAAATTTCCTCCCATTTCCACTGCGGTATCTTGGGTTGCTGAAGTAGGCCTGATGGTTTCTGATATTCCGCCTTGACTCTCACACAAGTCAAACATTTGCCGACGTAAGTTACAATGTGGGCCTTCATACTAGGCCACCAATACGTAGTTCTGATGTCGTGGTACATTTTATCCGAACCTGGATGTACCGAGTAGCGTGACTTGTGTGCTTCATCCATCACAAGTTCTCGTAAACCGCCATATAGTGGGACCCAAATACGCCCCGTTACATAGTAGGCGCCATCTTCTCTTTGTTCTAATCGCTGCCTTGAACCGCGTAAGGCTTCAGCCTTGACATTTTCTGGTCTCAATGCTTCTACCTGAGCATCTCGTATATGAGCAGGAAGACTGGATTGGATAGTGAGTTGTAAGGGTCGTACACGCCTAGGTGTAGTATCTTTTCGACTGAGGACGTCAGCCACAACATTGGCTTTGCCTGGATGGTACTTGATGGCACATTCGTAATCATTCAGTAGCTCGACCCATCGACGTTGTCGCATATTCAATTCCTTCTGCTTGAAAATATGCTCGAGACTCCTGTGATCGGTGTAGATGGTGCACTTGGTACCGTATAGGTAGTGTCGCCATATCTTAAGCGTGAAAACAACAGCTCCCAGCTCTAAATCATGCGTAGTATAGTTTCGTTCGTGGACCTTAAGTTGACGTGACACATAGGCAATGACTTTGTCGCGTTGCATTAACACACATCCAAGACCCTGAATGGATGCATCACAATAGACCACAAAATCGTCCGTGCCCTCTGGCAATGAGAGGATAGGTGCGCTGCAGAGCCTATCCTTTAGGTGTTGAAAAGCCGTTTCCTCGGGATTACCCCAACGATAGGTGACACCCTTCTGTGTCAGTAGTGTAAGCGGCTGCGCAATCTTTGAGAAGTCTTTAATGAATCTTCTGTAATAACCCGCCAAACCCAAGAATTGGAGTATTTCCGTTGGTGTACGTGGTGCAGGCCAGTTCCTGATCGAGTCTACCTTGGATGGATCAACATGAATCCCATCCTTGTTTACCACATGGCCTAGAAAGTGGACTTCACGAAGCCAGAAGTCGCATTTTGAAAGCTTGGCGTACAACTGTTCTGATCGAAGAAGTTCCAAAATAAGCCGCAAATGCTGCTCGTGTTCCTCCTGACTCTTGGAATAGATCAGGATGTCGTCGATGAAGACAATCACAAACTTGTCTAGATAGGGTTTGCACACCCTGTTCATAAGGTCCATAAAGACTGCAGGCGCGTTCGTAAGCCCGAATGGCATGACTAGAAACTCGTAGTGGCCGTAGCGAGTTCTGAAAGCTGTTTTGGAGACGTCCTCATCCCGGACTCTCAGATGATGGTAACCTGACCTCAGATCTATCTTTGAGTAGTAGCTCGACCCTTGCAACTGGTCGAACAAGTCATCAATACGTGGAAGAGGATAGCGGTTCTTCACTGTTACTTTGTTCAGTTCACGGTAATCAATGCACATCCTGAAAGTACCGTCCTTCTTTTTCACAAATAGTACTGGAGCTCCCCAAGGCGAAGAGCTTGGACAAATAAAGCCCTTATCCAAGAGCTCTTGCAATTGCTTAGACAGTTCTTCCAGTTCAGTTGGAGCTAATCGATATGGTGCACGAGCTATAGGTGCTGCTCCAGGGGCTAGTTCGATTTGAAATTCGACCTGGCGGTGAGGCGGTAGACCAGGTAAATCTTCAGAAAACACTTGAGGAAAATCGCGTACAACTGGGATATCCTCTATTCTTTTCTCTTTCGTTGATGCATCAGTAACTAGTGCCAAAATGGCAGTGTGACCCTTTCGTAAACATTTCTGAGCCTTCAGGAAGGAGATGATGCCAACCACAGCACCACTCTTGTCGCCTTGAACTTTGAGAGGTTCTTTACCAGAACGGGGAATACGAATGATCTTCTCCTTACATAGGATCTCTGCTTGCTGCTAGGATAACCAATCCATACCAATGACGATGTCGAAACTACCCAGAACTATAGGAATGAGATCGATGGAGAAAGTCTGACCAGCGAGAATAAGATTACAACCCTGAACTATGTGTGTGGCCTCTAAACTTTTACCGTTAGCTAACTCTACGACATGTTTGGTGTTTAATGGAGTTGGTGCATGTTTTAACATTTGACTGACTTTTAGAGACATATAACTTGTATCCGCACCAGAATCAAACAATACAGTAACATAAAAATCGTCGAGAAGAAACTTACCCATAACTACGTTGGGATCATTCCTGGCATCACCCTGCCCCAGCACAAATGCACGTCCTCTACCTTTGTTGCCGTTGTTGTTCCCACCATTGTTGTTTCCGTTACCTTGGTTATTGTTGTTGTTGTTGTTCTGGTTTCGGTTTAACTGAGGGCAGTGTCTTTTGAAGTGACGTTCAGCGCCACAATGAAAACATCCCTTGTTGCCCTGTTGCTGATTCTGCGGTGCTTGTTGTTGCTGCTGATTCTGAGTTACAGGCCGTGGGCTCCTACAATCCTTGGCCTCATGACCCATCTTGAGACACCTCTGACAACGACCCTTGTTGCACTGGCCGCTGTGGTGTCTGTTACAGTTATTGCACCTGGGGTGATTTCCGCGATAAACTCTCTGCCCGCGACTACCAGAAGATTGCTGACTGGGACTCTGGTAGTGGTCAGTCTTTTGCTGCTGAACCTGAGACTGAACTGTAGCTAAACCCTTGCTGGAATCCCCCTCCCATTTTCTCTTGTTGTCACTGGGAGTAGCAGGAGTAGCAGAAGTGGTAACGGTAGCAGTAGCGCTGACGCGCTTAGGCAGCCTGTTTTGTTCCACTGCCTGGTCCCTGAGGCGATGAGCAAGATGCTGGATATCCTGGATATTATTGAGGTTAGCCGATGTCACATGGCTCTGAATTTCAGGCGCTAACCCCTTGAGGTACAACTCAATGCGCTTGATTGGAGGGTCCACCATAGTTGGACACAAGATGGCCAGCTCGTTTGACCGTTTCGTATAAGCTTCAATTTCCGACCCTGTCATTTTCAGATGGTAGAGCTCCACTTCCAACTTGTGGATGTCATCACGTGTGCAGTATTCTCGTTTGATGAGTTCCTTGAAATCGTTCCAAGGGGTGGCGTTAGCAGCTGCCAACACTAAAATCTGAACTTGCGCGTTCCACCAAGTCAGCGCAATTCCTTCTAGAGTACCAGTGGCGTACTTCACCCTGCGAGCCTCAGGGCATTCACACATTTCAAATACCGACTCGAGCTTTTCGAACCAATGGAGGAGTCCAACTGCTCCTTTAGAGCCACTAAACGTGCTTGGACGACAGTCCATGAAGTTCTTGAAAGTGCAAACTGGTTACTGAGCGTGTTGACCTAGTGTGTAAGAATAGGACAAGGTTAAACACAAGAGTTGGTTTAGGAATGTAGGATCTAAAGATCCTAGTGTGAGTCACAACTGCAGGGTATACTACCTGCTTGTGCAGCTGCAAGTGCCACAGCAACTTTTTCGTTGATGAGAGCCGTCAACTGGGCTTGAGTCAATTTAATACGTCCGGCCATGATCTTCATAGCAAATGTAACATAAGTGAGAGAGGTTCGCGAATAGTGCGATGACAGAAGAGAGTAAGCACACAAGTGTTCTCAAGCAATAACGAATAGTAGGCAATGTAATCTAAGCATACCACGAGCAAAGTTCTATGTAATTCTAGCATGTAGGCAATAAACATAACCCATATTACCTAGGATGTTGAGTCTTGCACGTGGAGCGAGGTGTCGTTGCGGATCGTTGAGAACTGTACTGGTTATAGTCTGGTTTTAATAAAAACATTTTCCCTTATTAAAACCGAGTTCTCTATAACCAATGGCTCCGATACCAATCTGTCACACCCCAAAATCCACCCGCGGAGTATCACCGCTTGGGAGCGTGACTGACCAGGATCAAGCCACCAATCATATTGAACATGTAATAATAATTAAGTGTAAATGTAATTCATCACAATACAATTGGTGTTCATTTCAAAACATAGTATAAGTAGCAGAAGCATAGTATGAAAAATCCAACACAAGTGTTAAGTTTAAAGAGTCATAATGTTTTCATCAAAACACCCACAATCCATGTCCACAACGACCGCGCCTCCCGTGCAAGCTCCATGAGTACCTATGGTCCTGCAAGGCATGTAACAGAAAGTCAACAACTAGTTGAGCGAGTTCACAGTACATAAGTTCGTAATAGTAATTCGTTGCATCACCATGCGTTATTAACTAAGTCAATTGTATGTTCATTTAGTGGGGGTTTCCCATGTGTGTTTGTACTAGACTAGAGGTAACCATAAGTGTTCTTCTTAACCCGAGAACAGTAGTACGTACGAGGTTTACGTAGGTTTTACGTAAGTGTCCTTCTTATCCCGCGGACAGTGGTACGCGGGGGTTTACGTAGGTTTTACGTAAGTGTCCTTCATAACCCTAGGACAGTAGTATGTATGAGTTTACGTAGGTTTTACGTAAGTGTCCCTCGAACCCTGAGGACAGTAGTAAGCACAAGTATTACGTAGGTTTTATGTAAGGGTCCTTCGGAACCGAGGACGATGGTGGATAGTCTAGTAACAGTGTAATCCAAATAATTCATCAATCCTTCCTTCAATCCCATTCCCTACCCACCGGGAAATCCCATGCCTTGGTAAGAGTGTGAACTCACCTTGGTTTGCTCGGTTTGTTATTGCTTCTAGTGTTAATTAATGGTTAGGTCTGTTACCCACGACCTAAGGTACATTGCACATAATCTCAATGTAAGTGTTTACGTTCAAATAAGGTTTACAATTCCTTGGTGTCCAAACGAGTGTGTTCCGTGAGATAATTGTTTACAGATTGACTTGACATAGATTACACATACATACAGTATCATACAGTAACATATACAGTAACATACAGTAACATGCAGTGGCATACAGTGGCATACAGTAATATATACAGTAACATACAGTAACATGCAGTGGCATACAGTAATATATACAGTAACACTTATGAACCAAACAACAACCTCGGACCCCTTTAATGATTGAAAACTCAGACCACGTGTGTTGTTTACAAAAACTCGGACCTTACAACATCATTAAAGTTCGGACCATGCATCATTACTAGAAATTCAGATCATATGCTAAATCAAAAACTCAGACAATACATTATTCATGAAATTCGGACCTTATGGCATTCCATAAAACTCAGACATGTTGTGCATCAATAAAACTCAGGCCATACAAGCAACACAAAAACTCAGATCACACATACTACAAAAATTCGGACCCAACACCCCTCTAAGAAACTCGGACCAAACACCCCTCTTAGAAACTCGGACCAACCACCCCTCTTAAAACTCGGACCAACCACCCTTCTTAAAACTCGGACCAACCACCCGTCTTAAAACTCGGACCAAGCATTGCCTCTTAAAAATTGGGATCACATAACCCTTTACAAAATCGGACCATGTTTCTTATTCATAAAAGTCGGACCTAGTATCATCATAAAAGTTCGGACCAAGCATTACCAACAAAAGTCGGACTTGTGACTTCACAAAGTCCTGACACAAATCTCCGAGTTAACAACATACGTGATTTCCAAAACCAGTTTACAGTTTTCAATGGAACAGTTACGTTTACGATCAAAAACCCTAATTTTCATACATTCGCAATGCTGTAATCTAATCAACAATCAAACAATTCTAACATATCAGGCATCTTAACATCAGGCAAGTGATTACACAACTGATCATAAACCATTTCACAACAATCAGAATCTTTAATAACCACAGAGTCATTGTTTGGTGAACTAGGGTTTTGCAAGAATCAAATAACCAATGATTAACAACAAACAATCATTAAACGTTTACCTTAGATTGATTCTAGATGGATTGGAAGATCAAGATTGATGCAAGAGAACTTGTGTAGCCAAGAATGATGAGAGAAATGATTGTAGAGAGAATGATTTGAAATGCCGTATGATTGAAATTGGTGAGAATGATTAGGGTTAAGGGGTTTTGTTTTATATTCATTATTACCACTAAACACCCCTAAGTATCATCCTTTACACAAAACACACACACCACATATAATTTACAGTTTCATCACCAAGTTCATGTATTTGTCAAATCATTCGTAAAATAACACACAACCATGCAACAATCACAATACACTTTATCAAATCACAATGTATACAGTTACAAAGCAAACAAATTGTGTAAGTAAGCAACTAAACAAACAGTGAACGTGCAATAAATGCGAAAGTGGAATCTCGGAAACTCGAGTTGTCACATAGTCATTCGGACGACTGACCATCCGATCAACTGTTGTTTTTTGTGTATTCAAGTTTGACCAAGTTTGACTTTTTCAGGCACTACAATCATGGATGACGAGTTTCTAAACCGTTCGGTGACTTTTTCGCATACAACAGCACCGGAGTTACATCATCAGACGCAAATCCTAAAATAGCTACAAAAGCGATATCAGATTCGCTTAGCGTTGACAACGCTTATGGCACTTATAACAAACCACCGAAGCTTATGGTGATCGAGGACTACAACCGTTGGGCAAAACGTTTTGATGGTTGGTTGAGAGCCTTTGCTTATGACAGTTGAAAACGTCTTAAAAATGGTTACCATCCTTCAAGAAGAGATTTTGAGAATCTAGAAGATGAGGAGCAAGAAGATTTTGTGGCTGAGCAAAAGGGTATTGCATTACTACATCAGTCTGTAAGGGATGATATTATCTCGTTGATCGATTACGAGAATTCAAAAGATTTAAAAAGATTCAAGAGAAAGCTGCTCAAAGAGGTAGATGGAAGTTTGCAAAGCAGCCCGAAACAGATCAGACGCCTATCGAGTCTCAAGAAAATAAGATTCCTAGGTGGTCTAAGGCTAAAGACGGTGATCCAGAATACCGTAAGTGGTGGATTGAAATTGGAAGACTTTTAAGGAGGAAGATGCTAGAGGAAAGAAAGGAAAAGAGAAAGCAGAAGGCAAGAGAGAACCGACACAACAGGAAGGCGCGTTGAAGACTGTACAGGAAGGAAGACTGCAGCTACATCCAAAGGGGAGTCTGTAGATGCACTATGTCTGTAGCTTCCTTCTGTACTTAGTCTATATTTTGTCCTAGTTGTCGTTATTGTATAGTTTTATTTATTTTATGGAATCAGGGACGAAACAAAGTTAATCGGATTTTGTATAGTCCATCCGATCGGATGGGTATGGCTCATCCAGACGGATGACCATCCGATCGGATGGCCATCCGGATGGTTGATAGTTTCTCCCTGATGCTGCTCGCCTATAAATAGGAGACATGTGGTCTCATTTGAAAGATTCAGTCCTCGTCTCCGGGGCGAAGCTCTGTTCAATTCTCATCAAAACTTTTTACTTTCTACTACTTTTAATGAGAATGGAATATTTGAACTGTACTATCGTTGTTGATCTTACTTCTACACCGTGTTTGGATTCCACACTTTCACGGTGATCGCAAATCCGACCTGAGCGAGTTCATCTAGAGCCGAATTCCCAGTCCTCACACATGATTCCCATTATGGTACCTTATGTTGATGGATCACACTAGAGAGAATTCTTAGTATTAGTGTTTTCATGAGTTTTTGATCACTTGTCATCAATATATAAAGATCAATGAATAATGGTCATGAATAGTGATCCGTTATAAAAACTCTATGTATTCTCTATTAATGGTACCTAAAGGGAAATCATAATTGCCCCTTGAACTAATCAATTTTGACAATTACTACCATCAAGTAATTGTCGGGGACTAGTTATGTCATTTACTCAAATGATTCGCAAGGGCACATCAACGGGTTATTTCTAACAGTCGAGTCGACTGGTAGATGGTTGCTATAGACTGCAGTTATGTCCCTGGTTTAATTTCGAAACTGTGTCTTAAATATGGGTCTTTTTTCCTAAACATTTTTTTATCCGTGTAACTTTATTAAAAAAAATCATGGTTTAGTTTTGCTTTTTATTTGAGCATGATACATATACAATATATAAAACTTTACTAAAAATTGGAGGCACTTGATTTTTGGTGGCCATAGGCCCGTGCCTATATTGGTAAGCCTAACGAGACGGCCTTGATCCCTGGTGAGGCTAGAGAGTGTGGTTTAAAGCCTTAGGGGCTTTATTACGCCACGTAAGCGCCACGTATGCGACGCATAAGAAGGGGGCTTTATCGCTAATATACACGGTGTGGAATAACACCACTTATAAATAACCTTTTAACTATTTTAAAAAACAAAAGTTAAATAAAAACATCTAATTGGTTGATGAAGGTGTGGCCCCTTGATTTCTTCCTCTCGCGCTCGCTATTCCTTTGGCGGTATGATAGCGTCTCATTTAACGGAGGTGGGGTGATGTAGGGCGCCATAGGGCGCTAAAGTTGATGAGGTGGCGGGGGGCGCGAAGCCACACCCCCTGGCCTGAGCGTATGAATCTGATTGAACTATCAAAAACAAGAAGTCGAATAGTCCCTCCCTGTTGCCGATAGTTATTTTAATCAGGTTTAAAATATTTAGTTTTTTTGGGGTTAAATCAATGAGTTTAATTATAAGGCCAGGGGGTGTGGCTTAACGTCACATCGCGGTGGTTGGGGGGGCCATCTCTTTTCAACCAATAAATTTTTTTTTTTTAAGTTTGTTTAATAGGGGGCTTTAAACCATTGTATGCAAGTTAAATAGAGGGGCTTTAAAGCCCCCCATATGACGTGTCTCCTAGATGAATCTGACGTGTCGTGATAAAACCGCTAGAGACTTTATACCACACCCTCTAGCCTAAATGACGATCAAGTTTAGACGGGTAATAGGCCAAACTAAAAAGGTTAAGGTCATTGGCTTTTAACTCTTAATTTAATCGCTTTAGTTTTTCAAAAGTTTAATAAACTTTAAACTTTCTAGATTTTCGTTATAAAAAATCTTCCTATACTAATAAACGAAAATCTTTTTGCACACATGTCACTCTCTGGTGCCTCCTCCCTTTTAATAGTAATATTACATATTAATTTTTATACACAAAATATAATATAATATTAATTAATATAGTTAGAGATAAACGTATAAATTCAAATTTAATTAATAATTATCTATAACAAATATAAATATATCAAATAATATAAGAAGTATAATATTATTTAATATAGTTAGAGATCAAACATATAATTTCAAATTTAATTAATAGTAAATTACTTTTTTAGTCCCTATGTTTTAGTAGTTTTAACCACTTGAATCCAAAATCAAAAAGTTTAACGCCCTGAGTCTCTAACCGCTCATTCACACCCCTGTATAAAATTCAAAAAACTCTTTTTAAGGTCGAGTTCTCTAAGTTCTCGCAACTAGTAGAAATTTTCATTTTACCCTAACCATATATATTTGTTAAGATAAAATATATTATTTGGATATAAACAATAATTACTAATAAAGTATCAAATCACATGTACAAGTACTTAAAGTATATAACTTAGAAGACTAAAATTACAAGTGGGTTATCTAAATAAAGTACCAAAATATCTTTTAAGCGAACACTAAATGGTTTTTAAAAGACATATTTTTTTTGCTATTAAGTATATAACATTATATTTACTTAAGCCGTGTAATACACGTGTTCAATATTTTCTTCCAATTTTAAATTTATGTTAATATCAATATGTTTTCATCTTAAAAATGGTTCAACTTCCTAACAACATTGAGTTTTAAATATTAAACTTAGTTTCAATCATATTACGCAGCTAAAAACATTATCATCATGCTAAATAAAGACATTACATAATATTATAAAAAATTTAATTTGAATATTTAAATGTCGACTACTAATTAAAAAAGTTATTGTAGACGCTCAAATTTATAGTTTAAAAAACTTTAGTCCTATTGTTTTAATCGTGTACTTTATTTTTAGTATGATTTTTTTAAAATGTAATATTTTCTATACAATGATGATATTCGTATCTTGTCTCATGATCCATATATCTAAAATAGTATTTCTATCAAAGAATTTTTTATATCAGTAATATACATAGTACAATTTAATTACAATTCATTTACCATAACCTCATAACTTATAATTATTTTTAAAAATACTTACAATTTTATGATCATTATTTTTTTTTTAATTTTTTAGTGTTACTTCTTTTTAAGACATATAATAAAATGGATTGTAGTATCTCAAAAGAGAAGTGAAAACTTAGAAAATTATTTTGAATAGCGAAAATATAACTGTTCTTTTGTTTTACTATTTTATCTAAATAAGTCATTTAACCCGTGTAATACACGGGGTTGTAAGTTAGTATTATATATACAAAATATGTATAAAAAACAAAAAATGTTGCGGTCATATTGCACGCCCCGCTTCAAATCCGGTCGTCTTGAAGAGTAATAGTTATACGAAGCTACGTATTTTTTTTAAATGACAAATTTGGATCACTGACGGACCAGTAGAGTATCATCGTGCCACCAGCGAAACCACCCGATCATATCCATCTCCACTAGGCAATAATGTCTATACACCAATTTAGGACGAAACCCAATAAATATGAAAAAAAAAAAAAAAAAAAAAAAAAAAAAAAAAAAAAAAAAAAAAAACCTTACAAGAATTGAACTCAAAATCTATTAGTAACAAAGTGTTATCTCACCCTAAATTGTCAATACCCTATCAAACCATGGACAAGAAGCTACATATATACCCACACGTTATTTTTCTTGTTTCCTAATAAATGAAGTTTGGTTCTCAATAAATGTATCAATGCAATTCCTTTCTAGAATCAACGCCCATTTATAAATTATGACATGTTTTTTTAACAACAAATTTTTTTATTCACTATTGTGTCTGAAACTTGAACCTACCAACCCTTCTCTCAAAATGTTTTAAAGGTTTTGTCTTTTCCAATAGATTACCACCCTATTGATAAATTATAGCATGTTTGCTTAAGAATATTTGTTACCTTCAAATGGGTCAAGATTAGATATAATATCATCACATTGCAAGTGTTAACTAAAATTCTAGCGTCCATATTTTCATTGGTTAGAAAATAAGGTACATGACATACACGCATAAAGTATATAACAATTATAACTAACGTTTACCGTTGATTTCATATGTATTATTAGCTAGCATATTAGTAATTAAATAACTTGAAAGAATTTAATATTAAACTTATGTTAAGAATATCACCTAAGTGTTGTTATTTATACTGTGAATATTTATATACTGTTACTATCTAATGTTTGAGAACTCTCTGGAGTTTCGAGTAGGGTAGGAACTACTACTACATCTCAAGCGATTTTCTTTTAAATATATTCTTTTTACCATAATTATATGTTATCAACTAAGATATATAAAAAAAATAAAAAAAAATATAACTGGCAAATTGGATTTAAATAATCCTAACTTTCTCAATTTGGCCAATAATAATTCTAACTCAGTTATTTTTCGATAATAATCCGAACTGATGCACTTTTGGCTGATAATATATAGTCTGTCGTTAAAAATAGCTTAACGAAGTTAAGTTTTTTTTTTTCCGAATTACAAACCGATGTTTTAGTGATTTGATCAGAACGAGGATACGAGTCGATTTATGTAAAATTTATCCCGAAGCGGTGCTCCAAACGGCCTGATTTTTGTTAATTGGAAGTATAAACACCCGAATTGAAGCACCGTTTTCGTCGTTTGGGGCAGTATTTAGAGGTAAATTTTACATTAATCAACTCGTATACTCGTTCTAATCTAAAGCCCTAAAACGTCAGTTTGTAATTCGGAAAAAAACTTAACTACGTTAAGCTATTTTTAATGCAGACTTTTATCGGCAAAAAGTGGACAAGTTCGGATTATTATCGGCAAATAACCGAGTTTGGATTATTATCGGCCAAATTGAGAAAGTTGGGATTATTTAAATCCAATTTGACAATATAATTTTGGCAGCGAATTAACATATATGTAAGAGAAACACATGAACAGTAAAAGGCAAATTGGATTTAAATAGTCCCAATTTTCTCAATTTGGCCGATAATAATCCCAACTCAGTTTTTTACGATAATAATCCGAATTGGTCTACTTTTGGCCGATAATAGTCCTCCGTTAAAAATAGCTTAACAGAATTAAGTTTTTTTTCCGAAACCAATGTTTTAGAGCTTTTGATGAGAACGAGTATACGAGTTGATTGATGTAAAAAATTAGCTCGAAATAGTACCCTAAACGACGAAAACGGTGCTTCGATTCAGGTGTTTAAACTTCCAATTAACAAAAAAAACAAGTCATTGGAGGACCGTTTCGATATAAGTTTTATATAAATCGACTCGTATCATCGTTTTGATCAAAATCCCTAAAACATCGATTTGTAATTTGGAGAAAAACTTAACTCCGTTAATCTATTTTTAACGGAGGACTATTATCGGCCAAAAGTGGACCAGTTTGGATTATTATCGGCAAATAACTGAGTTGGGATTATTGCAAATTGAGAAAGTTAGGATTATTTAAATCCAATTTGTCACAATAAAAATACGTATATGTTTACAATTTTACTTAAGTAAAAACAAATTACGTGTATGTTTACAATTTTCTCTCACATATATGTAAATTCGCTATAATTTTTATTTTTATTTGAGTAAATTGCCATTTTAGTCCCTGAGGTTTGGTCTAAATTGCCATTTTAGTGCAAATAGTTTTTTTTTCTCCTTCGGGTCCCTGACTTTTCCATTTTCTTGCCATTTTGATTACATTGGCTAACTCATTCTAAAAATCTGGTTATAACTAGGGGTATTTTTTGGCATAACTGTTATGTAGTGATAACCAAGGGTAGTTTACAACATAATTTATAAAACTCATAATAATTTAATGCCAAAAATACCCCTGATTATAATCTGGTTTTTAAACTAAGTTAGACAATGTGATCAAAATGACAAGAAAAAGAAAAAGTCTGGGACCCAGAGGAGAAAAAAAAACTATTTGCACTAAAATGATAATTTAGACAAAAACTTAAGGAATAAAATGACAATTTACTCTTTTTATTTTCTAGATCTAAGTTAGTCAAATATATATGTTTTTGGAAAAAGATTAAAAAATTACGTAAAAGGTAGGAGTTCTCACAATTCTTACAACTCGAGTGAGTTCTCAACCGACTTTTGCCCATTATAGTACATGATGTCTAATATAAATTGAAAAAAATGGTCGAAGATGAGAGTTTATGAAGACGTAGAATTAAAGTTAAAAATTTTTTATAAGGATGATGTGACATTGTTTTGAGATCTTGCCTTAGGAGTTTAATTTGCTTTGCATTTTATTTATGTGGCTTTAGCTTGTTATCGTTTCTCTATGTGTACACAAAGTGTGTTATTTATCCATATTATGCGTTTTAGATTCTATGTTTTCTAGATGTACGGTTTTTGAGTAGCTATGTATTTTTATTTGACTTTATGGTTGGATATTGCTTTAGACTTTTAAAGTTAGTGGTCTCACTAAGAGCAACCTCTCTATTTTTTGGGGTGGATTTAAAATTTGTCTATATCCCATCCTTTCTATACCCTTATCAATAGTCTCGCTAAGAATGAGATTATACTAGGTATAATTGTTGTTGTTACTGTTCTTTTGTCCGGTTTAGTTTTTTTAATGATAAACGTGTACAAAATAAAATTGTAAATACCATAATATATATACACTATTTTTGTCTAAGAATATGCTTTATGTTTTTTTTAACAAAATGTAGAAACCATAAAATAGGTTATATTTGACATAACTTAACTCGTAATAATTTATTTTTATCGAAATACAAATAGTGAAACATACGGACTTTACAAAATGTAAAGACGGTTAAATATGTTACATTTAACATAACTTGTAATAATTTATTTTTATCGAAATACAAACTGTGAAACAGACGGACAATGTGTTTCTTGTTAAATAAACTTAGTTATTATTAAGGAGTTGACAATGTGTTTCAGCAACAGCTAAGCACACAATCTTTAAAAGGTTAATAGGATTCGTAACAATCTAGCTTAACTATTCTCGATAGCCGCGACCGATAACAGACCTACTAAGCAATCAAGATTTGGCTCAGCCGAAGGAAACCAACAACGAACGATAGACTGACATGAGAACCTAACAAAGAGAATCCGACAAGCCCAAAAAAGCGAATGGATGAAGCCACGATCAGAATAGGGAGAAAGGTGACAAACTGATTCAGGAGGAAACCCAATAAATATTGGAAAACCCCCTTGTGAGAATCGAACTCTCTGAACCTATTAGTCTAAAGTTTTTATCTCACCCCCAAGATACCACTAGGCTATAAAGCCATGGATAGTAAAGAGATGAATTAGTTATATTAATTTGGGTGTATGTAAGACATGTTTATTGTCTCTATCTAATAATAGGCTACATGCTTACATAATTCATAATATTAATAAAAGCTTCGAGAATATTTAGGTGGACGAATTACAACCACCACCTTTTGCGCTTACTAGATACATTTCAGGTTTCATTCTTCTATATATAGGGGTATATTTTGTTGCCAATATACACAGTTTTAACTATAGCAAAAAAGTTCATGGATGCCATACAAGATTTTAACACTCTTGGAAGTATTAGAACCACCAAATATGGAGAAACATTTGAGGGTTTCAAGAAGGGAGTGGACAACGAGGAACCACTAAGTCCTATGGCTCAGTTGCTTCATGAGCCTGGTTCTAATGTGTATATCATTTGTTTCATTGGGTTCAAAACAAAAATTCGTCCTGATGTAATCAAGGAAAATTTGGTGAATACTGTCGTTAAAAATCGTCGATTTTCAAGCTTGCAGGTGAATCACACTTGTGTATAGACACTTCTGCGTTTTAGGCACTTGTCATGTTATATGGCTTGTATAGTTCTATATATTATATTGATTAAAAGATTACATTATAACTCCCTTTTAATCTTATGTGTCCATTTCTCATGTTTCAAATATAGGTAAGGGACAAGTCAAACGGTAGCATGAAATGGATTCCAACACATGTAAACATAGATGACCATGTCATTATAGCGGAACAAGATCCTAACATAAAATCACCTGAAAAATTCGTTGAAAATTACATCTTAAACCTCAGTAGATCAGGTATTGAAAGCACAAAACCCTTGTGGGATGTCCATCTCATCGACGTTAAAACGTCAGAAGCCAAAGGCACATGTGTCTTTCGTTGCCATCATTCCATTGGTGATGGAATTTCCTTGACGAATCTCCTACTGTCTTGTACACGTAAAGTCTCTGATCCGGATTCTGTACCTACTATTCCTGGGATGGACAGGTTGGGTGCGGCTAAAGTTGCTAACCTTTGGTCAAGACTTGGTGTTTTTTGGAATACTTTTGTTGCTCTTTTGATGTTTGCGTTGACTGGATTGTTCCTAGAAGACACAAAATCCCCAATCAAAGGCTCAAAAGGTGTGGAGGATAGGCCAAGACGATTTGTCACTCGAAGCTTAAGCCTTGAGGACATTAAGTTTGTAAAAAGAGCTATGAATGTGGTAAGTGTTTTCACTATTTGCTAATAAAGGAATGTTAATCACTTTACAGTTTCTTTCTTTTGCAAAGGAGTAATTTTTTATTGCTTTTATAAGCAAAAATCAGGGCCTTAGTATCAGGTCTTAATTCACCACGTCTTAATTAAAATTGTTTCGGTATCTGTTTATAGACATTTACCGACGTAGTTCTTGGAGTCACAGAAGCAGGAATGTATCGCTACATACGTGGGAGATATAGTATGTTTTGTATAGTGTATCCAAGATCTCTGTATGTGTCGCAAATATTAGCTTTGATATTAACTTTTTTAACATGACATAACTGGTGAAACAGATGATAAAAATATGGATAGTCCTCATAACATGCGCATTCGTGCCACCATTCCGTTTAACCTTCGAACCACCATGAAGATTGATGTGAGTATGCTATCATGCATCCTAATTATTAATTTCTTAATATGATTTTGGATTACTTAATTTGTCATGTGTTATCAGGATTTCACGCATAAGGATGAAGATGGCACATGGGGAAACAAGATTGGGTATTCATTACTTCCATTCGATATCCGATTCAGAAAAGATCCTTTAGATTATGTTCGACATGCAAATGCCACAATGAAACGCAAGAAGGCTTCCTTGGAGCCCTTGTTCACTTATTACTTTACTAAGTTAGTCATAATGTTGTTTGGCACAAAGGTACTTCCATGTTTTTATGACGTTTGATAAAATAAATGCAAAATTTTGAAAAAGTCGTTTGATCCTTTTATGGCCTAAAGTTGTTACAAAAAGTAATGTTACGGGCAAAGAATAGTTATATCCGCAACTTTTAGTAAATACTCTATTAAGAGTAGTTTAAAATTGGCATGGGAACATATCTTCATGGTAACTTAAGAACTTATTATAATCTACTTACATTTAAATTTTAATTGATTTAAAAACGTTTAAAACAAACATTACTTTCCACTTTTGAAACTGCTATCGTAGGTAGTTTATGTTACAGTTGCTTTTGTTCCGTTTAACATGAATGGGTAGTTATATTGGTTTAAATAATAACAAAACATGAAATACAGGTTACAGGGGAATTGACTCATAAAGTTGTGCATAAAACAACACTAATATTTAGTAATATCCCTGGACCGCAAGATGAAATCACCCTTTTTGGACATAAAGTTGCATACCTTGCTCCTAGTTGTTATGGGCAACCATATGTAAGTTGACTCTATTAATAGTTATGTGTGATTTTGGGAAATCCATATTCTAATCTACTTCCTCAATTCATTTTAGGCACTGATGATTAATGTGGTGAGTTACATGGACAAAGTAATGTTTGTCATGTCAGTTGATGAAGAAACGATACCAGACCCTCAAAAACTTTGTGATGCTTTTGAAGAATCCCTTCGCAACATCAAAGCTTCTGCTTAAACCGCATAATGTCAAATAAATAAGCTAAGTGGGATTATATATAACTATTGATGCATAAGTACGTATAAGCATGAAATCACTAGGGAAAACTTCATACATCTACGGTGATATGAATTTGTGTGTAATCCATGAAGTATGACGCACATCAAAAGCATAAATAATAAAGAGAAACTATGTGAGAAAATTAAAGGTGCATGAGATGGATCGATTACTCGTTTGATTCTAGGGTTCTATGTTTTCTATTATGCGGAATCTAACAACAAACACACGACATACACATGATGTAAATAAAGGTTTTCGTTTAACTATCCAAACGAACAGAGTTTGGTTACAGACACACACACTAACAAACTCACACTGATTCAAAGCTAGGAACCGCAAAAACTTTCTGTCTATAACACGAATGAACAATATATATAGACCAGCTTCTAGAAAATGGCCACATTCGCATCTTTCGTTAGCTAAACACACTTAGCGAATGGGGCTCATACACTAGCCTCATTGTAACATATGTAACAAAGTAAACCAAACTCTAAAACAAGATTTTAAACACATTCCAACAGCCATACATCAACCTATGACACAACTAGGCTATAGACACATAGTGTATCAACAAACTCCACCTTGGATATAGCCGGTGGTCTTTGTCTTGGGTCTTTACTTCCAATTGGTCTTCTAGCCACTGCCAGCATGAATCTTGAATGCAAAACAAACATAAAACTCTTGAAACTTTAACGCATGCTCCATGTCTCATGTCTAATAGTTATATAGGCATTCAATAACATCCTCAGACATGTTTATTAGCCATATCGGATCTTAAATCCGTACCAACATGTTTCACATTGTACGCTTGCGTGCTGTATTGATGTATAAGCATGGTTAAATTCAAAAAAAGAATAATTGTCAACTTTAAAGTCAAATCTATCTACTATAATAAAAGAAACCATGTTTTGGACACGTGTCATTCGTTGAAGGTATCCTCAAATTTATACTTATTTTATATTAACTAAATAAATAAATAATAAATTAATATTAAATCTTATCATACTTTAATAAAATATTATCCTCAAATCTAAATTGTTAATTTAATATATTTTTAAAACAAATACCTCTCTTTCCTACTTATCTTATATTAAATATATAAATAATAAATTAATATTAAATGTTATCCTAATTTATTAAAAATATAACTTTTTTTATTATTTGCTATACAAATTATATTTATTCAACAAGTCTAAAATGCGGGGTTTTGAAAAATATTATTTTTTTATTATTTACTATACAAAGTTACATTTATATAACCCGTGTAATACACAACTTTTAAAGATATAACTTTTTATCATTTGCTATGTAAAATTAGATTTATTCAACACGTATAATACAAGAGATTTTTAAGGATATAATGTTTTTATCATTTGGTAGAATTTTCGACCTAACTATACACGGGTTTTTTAAAGATACGACCTTTTTAGTATTTGATATACAAAATTACATTTATTTAATATGTGTAATACACATGGTTTTTAAATATATAACTCTTTTTTAGATCTATTCAACATGTGTAACATACGGGGTTTTTAAGGATGTAAATTTTTTATTATTTGGTAGATTTATTCAACCTGATTATACACGGCTTTTTTTAAAGATACGACATTTTTAGTATTTAGTATACAAAATTACATTTATTTAATCTGTGTAATACACATGGTTTTTAAAGATATAACTTTTTTTTATTATTTGAGATATAAATATTATTTATTTAACCCGTACAATATACGAGATTCATAAAAATATAACTTTTTATTATTTAATATGTAAAATTACATTTATTCAACATGTATAATACACGAGGTTGTAACCTATTATAAAATATGGTAAAAGATGTAAAAAGGGTCCCATGTTCTTTGTTTCGTAAAAACAGGTACAAAAGTGGAGCAGTTGTATAAAGTTCTTTGTTTATAACTACTATTTAGAATATCATTAAAATTAAAAGTTCTTCTAATCACAACAACAAAAAGTTATCTATTTACTATCCATTACTGTTCCCAACAATTAAAGTGATCAGTTTAGGTGAGTCACCATCTAAAAACAAAATCCAACTTTTAAGATCAAATTTAACACCCTATTCAAGAATCATATTATTATTGAATGGGCGCGGGTTCGAATCCCGGCCCTGCCTTTCTTATATATTTTTTTCTTTAATTCAGTTGAAGTTGTGTTTATAATTAATTCGATACGGTTTTCTAATTAGATTGGCTTGTGGCTCGATTGGTCAAGTAAACATTTAAAGGGCGGGGTTACCCGGGTCGAGACCACACCCATCCATTGTTTTTCTTCAAATTCTTTTTAAGTTTCAACAATGGCAGAAAGACCCCTGCAATTACATAATTTCATTAACTTATATTACTAACCATGTTACATGTATTTCCTTTAACAAATTAACTAATAAACTAATTACTTAAACGAACTAAGTTAGCATGTTCCAATATTTATAAACTAACTAGGTTAGGTTTTTTTTTTTTTTTTTTTTTTTTTTTTTTTGAATGGCTAAACTTGCACACCATGGGGATTGAACCCATGACCTCCTACTATTCTACACCTTATCTAACTCACCAACACTATTGGGCTATTCCCAATGGATATTTTGGTAGAGGTTATAATTTAGTTTCTATTTATTACAAACTAACCCTTATCTTATAACCTTTAATTAACCAACAAATTTAACTCTGTTAACGGTTCCCTTATATAATTCTAACCGAACTTACTGCGGACCTTTATAAGTTTATCGTTTTAAATTTCGTCTTCGACTAAGGTGATACGTGACGAATATTTAATTATAAAATATTAATAACAACGAAATTAAATAAAAAAAAATCTATTTTTATTTAACTCAATGAAGGTCCGGTTTTCTAGACCCGGGTCGGGTTTCGGAGGTCCGTCTTTGGTGGATGTTATAGTCTCCCCTACTTTTGGAATTTCGTCTTGAAATTAGGAGGAAACCGTTAGGGTCGGACAATGTATATGGTTTCTCACGGACATAGAAAGGTATTGTGTAGATTTGAGAATAGCACGAAGAATTTAGAATCAGATTGTTTCTTAGGAATGTCTGTAATGAACGCTAAACACGAATCGTGAGGTTGCTGAGGGTACACCCAAACTATGTTACGGTAGTGGTTACGTTTAGATCTACTTGAGGTGGAAACGTTCCTGGTAAGGGTTAAACACCTAGGTAAGAAATCGCTTGTAGTGACAAAGATAAATAAACGAAGGGTGTAAATGATAATGTAGAAAATAGCCTATGAGAGGTAATATGAGTATTACATGGTGAAACCTAAGAATAGCGTATTGGAATTGGATTGCGACTTAAAAGAAATTATGTCCCGTAGTTAACTTGTGACACGAGGGAGTTAGCGAGCTGAGTGTAAGGTATACTCATGATAAACTACACTCCGTGTCACACCTTGGGATTTCGAAAAGAAACTTCCCCATAAATTGCCACAAATGATAAGATTGAACTCTCAATGCCATAGAATTGAATCACTAAACATACAACCAAAACAAACTAACACAAAACCTCTCATGATTAGTCTAGCGTTGCTTTTGAAAATTTGATAGAGGCACTAATATATAGGAAGTACCAGCGCCGCATCCACCATGTCTCTACCAAACTTTCATCCACATCGTTATTCGAATCATGATTGACGACACAACAACACTTACACAGAACTTCCCATGAACACTCTAACGAGGCTTTTGATATTTTGATAAGTACAATTATATATAAGAAGTACCAGCGACGTACCTATCATGTCCTTATCAAATTTCAGCGGCTTCGTTATCCACTAATGATTGGTCCTATGTGACGACACTACTAACTCACGCACTAAACAAGTATAACCAAATCACAAACAACCATAGCTTGACATAATACTGCTTGTGTCCTTAACTTTTACAAGTTAAGCTGGGACCGCGTCCTTGTCCCTTACGGGCCAGCTCGGCTAATTGCTTGAAATGAAATAGTAGTGATAATAAATCATGAATTTGCAATAACATGCATTGATAATAATGTGAAATAACCATAACATCATGAAGAGACAATGGAACGCTAAAGATAATAAATGACTTTAGCATAAAATGCCTAAACCAACATAACATTAGCGTAATTGTAATTGTCTGAGTACAAAATGAAAAATATGATGATAATTCAAAAGAGTAAAATGCACGAATAGTCCCTGTGGTTTGTCAAATTAACACCCTTAGCCCCTGATGTGTGTAAAATGCAACATATAAATTACATCAAATGAGGCATAAAACTAACCCTTTTTAGTACTAATGTTGGAAAAAATGTGCTTTTGTCTTCCTTTTGTATTTTCAGGATTAAATGAGCGCAAATAGACAAAAGAAGCAAAAATACAGCTAAATCTAACATAAATACAAGAAAAGGAATAAACGTGGCATGCCCGACCCCTCGACAGCATCTTCCCAAGCAAAAACAAGACAGCAGAAGGCTGAACACGCCCCGTGCCCAACGGACACGGGGGCGTGCTCAAGTGTCTACAGAAAAGACAAAAGCGTAGAAGCTTCTATTCCCCAACACGGGGGCGTGCCCAGCTCCACACGTCCGTGGTCAACGCTAAGATTCGCAGAATCCAAGCAAATCTTGATAGTACAGATACGCTTCTGCACACGGGGTCGTGCCCAGCGGACACGGGGGCGTGGTCAACTAATGCAGACAAACTGCAATTAATGAAGAAAGAGAAAGTGGATGGACACGGGGCCGTGTCCGGGCTTCTGTGCAGGCTATAAATAGAGGTGCTTCGTTCACTTCAAAGGCATCCCTTGGCAAACCACCTATCTCCCACTTCATCCATACTCCACACTCCACCACTATCACAACACCCACATCCACCACCATCATCCATCATCCATCATAGAGTGTGTATAGTAGTCTCGGGATCCAAGATTAATAGTAAGAGTTCTTGACATTAAAGGCCATGTCTCTTACATCACTTGGTGAAGACAAGCATTTAGTGTAATACTTTTGTTTTGTTAATCTTTTAGCACTTTTTATTTGGTTTTGTATTAATGACTTTAATAACTAGTTTCTTATGTTGAAGGTGAAACTTCTTTATCATTTGTCCGTGGTGTCTTTGTGACAACCCTCAAAATCCCATGTATTCCGTACAATTCATTTATAATAATTAATGTGCTTGACGACTGTGTGGAACTACGTAACTGCTTTCTGATATCTGTGTTATATTTATATGTGCATGTTGACACACTAATAGTGTACAGAAAAGTCATTAGATAGTCCGTTATGATTTCCTAAGTGTTAAAAATTAAAAACGTTGCAAAAATATATATATAGGACGCTCTACGGATTAATTAAGCAGCTTAACGGAATGGTGTTCAACCGGACTTTACCCGGAACATAAAAATATTGCCAATAACATTGTTTATTCTTTCCTGAGCCAATTAGGGTCCCTGAATACCCTAACACCCGCCATAAAGCACAACGCACAACTAACCAAGTTAATACTTAACTAACCTAATCTAACCTAACTATTATCTAACTAATAGTTACAAATGAACTAGAACCCCCCCCCCCTTTAGAAACCGTCCCCATCCACCACTTTTACGCCTTTGATCTTCCCTAGCCTTGTGCTAGTTGTAAGTGCTTCTAATCAACTTCTTGTTCATGTTTGATGTGGTTAATAAGAGATTTGTCGGTTAAAAATTATGAACATACAAGATCAAAATCTAAAAGTCTACTAAAATGATGAACAAGGTGGTTAATGGATGAATATTAGTGTAAAGCATGTAGATCTTGTGTGAATATGATTATTGGTTGATTATCTGAAGTATTGCTGGATAATATTAATGTTTGATGTTGTTGTGATCACTAAACTTGTTAACGGTATCAATCGAACACGATTTAGAAGGTAAACACTGAAAATCAGAATCTGTCCAAGTTTTACAGCCAACTTCAGTTGGTTGTAAACAGGCCATAAACTCAACGAAAAACCGATATTTTGAATCTAAAATATGTTATTATGAAATACGGTTCTAATGGCACCGGAATCGTAATTTTTGGACTTCGTTTACTATTTTTAAAGAACCGATTCGTAACAGCAGCTTAGGCTGAGTTTTTACAGCAATAAATGAGCATTGTATTTTCTGTTGTAACTTGTATTCTGTGTAGAATCGGACCATGAAATTTGTACAGTAGATGACAACCGATGCATGTGTAATTACCCCACTGGAATTTCGTAAATCGGACACTCGATGAATTTTTAATAAATTGTTCCGTGGACTGTGGTCAGAAATTCATAAATCTGAGTTCAGTCTGGAATATGATTTTTTATGAAATATTGGTAGTGAACCGGACCCCGATATTTTTACACAATAAAATATGGAACGTTTAAGACATCTCGTAAAAATTTGGGAATTTTTGGAATAGTTTAACCATTTTATTAAAATGTCCGAAAACAGCCGGTTTTGAATATAAATGCTGAATTGAGATAAGTTGTGACTTGCGTGTCTAAATGTCGAGTATGCTATCCGTGAATGATCTAACATGTTATATATGTTATGTGCATTATTGTATGTTTGATTTTGAGTGGGGAATGGATGGGAAACTTAGAGGGGCATAAACTGTTAAAACGATGCATGTTGTGTGATAGATACGTGTAGGAACTTTGTGTTCTATTTGAAAGCCACTAAAAGACTAACTGGTAAATTATATTAGGACGTGATTGACCGACCTTGACTGTTAGCTATATTGAGAATCTAACCGAGCAAACCGAGGTGAGTTCACACTCTTTCTAAGGCATGGGATTCCTAGGGGTTTGGGAATGGGATTGATTAACTAATTGTACTATCATTACTGTTAAACTACTTCTACTGTCCTCGGATTGAAGGGCACGTACGTAAAACCTACGTACACGATCATAAGACCATCAACTCTATCACTTTAAGTCCCTCATTTATCGACTTAATCGCCGAGGCCTATGGCGAGCGGGTCATTAGTTAATAGCGCTATTAGGTTTAACAAACCTCACACCGTGCCAGTCGGACGGGCGTGTACTAATGGACTATGGGCAAAGGGTCAATGCTGATAGACATTGACTTAGGGCACCTCTTATATTTTTGTAGCAGTCGATACGCGTGGTCTAGTAACACATGGGAAACCCCCACTAATCTTCGCAAACATGTCAGAAAGACCGCGATGCAAACTTATACGATACATGGTTTTCAAAACGAACAGATGATTTACGAAACGAATGCTATAACTAAACAACCAACTGTGAATTCACTCAACTTTGTTGTTGACTCGTTGTTACATGCCTTACAGGTCGTTAAATGCTTGGAGCTTGCATATGGAGGTGGTCGTTGTGGGATGCGAACTGATATTTCCCGTGTTTAATAAATAAACTTTATGAACTTATTAAACCTACGTTTTAGACTTTAAACTTATGAACTATGGACTATGTTTTGAACTTATGTTTTATGCTTCCGCTGTTTAACTAAAATCGGTTTACTTCCTTTTGGTCACCAATCGTATGGTGTTTGGTTTTAATTACTTAATTATGTTGTTCGATATGATTGGTGGCTCGATCCTGGTCACGTCACGCCTCCAAGCGGTGGTACTCCGCATGGTGGATTTTGGGGGTGTGACAGTCTTGGCGTTATTTTACTGTCTATATAAAGTAAAAGATTTACGCCATTCATATTGAAACTGGAAGACTTTTAAGGTGGAAGATGCTAGAGGAAAGAAAGGAAAAGAGAAGGCAGAAGGCAAGAGATAACAGACACACCAGGAAGGCACGTTGAAGACTGTACATGAAGGAATACTGCAGCTACATCCAAGGGGGAGTCTGTAGATGCACTATGTCTGTAGCTTCCATCTGTACTTAGTCTATATTTTGTTCTAGTTGTCGTTATTGTATAGTTTTGTTTATTTTATCGAATCAGGGATGAAACAAAGTTAATCGGATTTTGTATAGTCCATCCGATCGGATGGGTATGGCTCATCCGGACGGATGACCATACGATCGGATGGCCATCCGGATTGTTGATAGCTTCTCCCTGATGCTGCTCGCCTATAAATTGGAGACATGTGGTCTCATTTGAAAGATTCAGTCCTGGTCTCCGATGTCACACCCCAACCGATGGTGGAAACATCGGGGCGTGGCACTGAGCGAAACAGATTATCCAGAAGTTTCCATAACAACTATATTTACCAAATATTTTAAGCAACACGTCCCATACCATGCCATAAATGATAATACAAATTATTACAGAAAGATCTAGTCAAATTGTTCTGTTTCGACAACTCTTATTTTTATTACAGACAATTGTTTATTGTTGACCTAGGTCTTTCCTAGCCTCGATTTCACACCATAGAAAGCAAATAAGCATCCTAAGCACCTGTCACATACGTTAAAGTAAAAGTCAATACACATAGTGTAAAGGTGAGCATACAAGTTTGATAATAGCATATAGAGTTCGAAAGCGTTACGCATAACCAGCACGTACACAGAGTGAAATGAGGCATGTTAGTTATCGACATGAACCTATTGATACCAATGACTGCGGGTTGACTGCCCAAGGCAGTTCGCGATACATACTCACCACTGTGAGCCATGTAGGTAATTGTCCTTAACAACCCCCGAATGAACGGGTGCTGAGTCCAAACTAATAGTACTACCGTTGCTAAGGCAGGTAGACAACATTCCATGTGTAAACATAACAAACAAGCATTCATTTAGTCACGTATACATGCGATAGCGGTTAGCGTTTAAAGTATTGCGTAGTGTGTTCGATGTGATTTTGTATAAGTAACGTATGTAACACCCAAAAGTGCGTAAAGCAAAAAGGGATCGAGTATACTCACAGCGGTTGATGGATTGAAGAGAGCGCTAGAGAGTAGGGTTAGCTTGAATAGTTCGATAGCATAACGATAAGTGACGCGTAAAACGAAACAAGTATTGGTGGGTCGAACAGCTGGTGGATCGGATGGTAGTCCGATCGGACAGCTGATCGTGCGAGTGACAGTCCGTTCGGACGGCTATCCTATCGGATGGCCATTCGAGTGGATTGTTTCTTCCTTTAGGAAGGATGTGTTTGTGTATGATGGCTTGACTTTTGAAGTTTTTGTTGTAGCATTTTGAAAACATTGAATTATCTTTACCTTTCAGGTCGGTCGACCGGACGGTCGTTCGATCGGCCGGCAACCTGATTGGTTGGGCACTTCAGTGAGAACAAGTTCACAGCAGGTTGTCACTCGATCGGACAGCAGTTCGATCGGGTGGCATCCCTAGTGCATTGAACATGTTGAAAATTGTTTAGGTGTTGAAGTTTAATTGTCACATATTCGAGTGGTTAACCCAGTCGGATGGTAGTTCGATCGGACAACAACTCGTTCAACTATCAGACTTCAAATGTTGGTGAATAGTTTATGTGTGGGACCCAAGGTGCAAGTCGTTCGGTTTGGCCAGTCGTTCGGATTGGCTGTTCGATCGGACATCAGTCCGATCGGACGACACTCCGTCCTGGTCGACCTGTTCCTCTTACACTTGGTTATTTTGATTGTTTGTTGTTTTAATCGAGGTGTTGTGATAACGTGCTAAACAACAGAAACCTCGTCAATACTTGGTACTCCTGATCGGACAGGAACCACCCAAATCCGGTCAGTTAACTGTTCGTGACGGTGTTCCATGTTCAACCCGAAATCGGTGAACCTCGTGGATAGAATACGGGTCTTGAGCCACACAACCACAAGAATGAGTAGTAGGTCGGCACAAGCTCCGTTTCTATCGGTTTTGAAGGCATTGAGTGTAAAAGAGTTGAAAGAAAGTTAGAAAAACAATCTTGCAATCCTTTTCGTTATGAACATTGACGTGATGTCGTGGTCACAATCAAATTTAATCCAATTACAACTAAGTAAATAGCGGTAAGTGGGTATCGAACACAGGGAGTTTGTGGAAAATGTGTTATTTGCTAGAGTATCTAACTTAGACTAAAATTAAACTAATTTGCAAATAAAGTAAAATTCAAGAGTTGGTTCGATTGGATTGGTTTTTAAAACTAAGAATACTAATTAATTTGCGAAATGAAAGTTGAGTTTGTAAACAATTTGGAGACGAATGACCATCTTCAGTTTCCAGTTTGTTTCAACGGTTGTACTATCATCCACTAGAAAGAATCACATAGACATGATTCATGAAAGATTACTTGTTGTGATAAAAGGGAACGAAGTACTCAGATTCCTAGAACGTGAGGTTGTTACCCGATGACCAATCAACCCTTACCCCGACCTAACTTTACCCATGATATCCCGATTGCCAACGGCACCAAGAACGTATGATTTCAAGATAGGATAGAACAAGATTCAACAATTTACAAGCAAGTAATAAGACACCATAGTAAACAAAATATAAATAAGTTTACCATTCTAGAAATATGGAATCATGATACAACCGTCTTAACAACCTTCAACTAAAGATGATCATCAAGAAACTAGCCACTCATGGCTTGAACAAACATTGTAGCAAAATGAGATAAAATTGTTCAACACAATCACCACTAAACAAGTCTAGATGAAAAGATAGATGATCAGATGATGTTCTTCACTCCCAAGAGCCTCTAATATACTCCCAATCTCGTTCTCCTCAAGTAGTAACCAAAAAACAATCATAAGTCTCTATAAAACCCCATCAAATGACCAATAAATGCGCAGGTTACAAAATAAGATCAGTCGGAGGCGTAACCTACGGCCCCCAGCCGGAGGTTACGGCTGTCAGCAGCTCCAAGGTCAACATAGGGTGCCGTAACCTACGACCCCCAGCCGTAGGTTACGGCTCTGAGTGGTTCTTTACGGCAAGCCTCTCCTGTTTTACGGCAAAACTTTTGATGCAAAGGTTGGGGCCGTAACCTACGACCCTCAGCCGTAGGTTACGGCGCTGAGTGTACTTGTCTTCCTATTTCTTCACTATAGCTTGATTTCTTCACCTCTTAACGGTGCCATCTTCCCACATCCATTCAAATATCATAAGTCCCGCATCTTAAGCACTTTAGCACCTGCATAATCAAACATAGAGTGGTTACCAAGTTCAAGCAATTAACTGAATAAAGCATGGAATGTGCGTACATTTAGACCTTTTAAGGGTTGTCCTACGGACCACCCGTCACATCCCCACACTTACCCGTTGCTTGTCCCAAGCAACTCATTCACAAACTATTTTCAACCCTCAAGCAATCAATCATGTAAACCAAGCTAAAGTGTGTCGTCCTTTTACTAACTTTCAATTGTACCACAAGACACACTCCTCGCAAAACTCTCGGTGACAAGAAAAATTAGCATGTTATTCTAAACCACTCAATGCATGTATGCGTGTGCGACAATAAGCTTGTATGAGAATCAAGTTTCCTCCTAACAAATATCTAGCATGCTTATGAATCAAGAAGGAGTTACGGGTTGTAACAGGGCTAGGTGCAAGGGTAGGAAAATGGTGGAATACATATGAAAGAGCTAATTGATTTGACCCGATTTTATTTCCACTACTAAACAAAACAAACATCAACTATATACACAATTTCTTCAACTTCTATACTATCGTTGCAACTAAATACTTCTTTTTGTATTTTTTTTCTCATATTTTCCTTTTTTTTTCAATATATGCAAGAACATCAACATTTCATACTACATTTCCTAAACCGGGTCATCTCAAAGGGTAAAATTTATATAGGAAGTAGGCTTGGGTCTCAATCGAATGGACCAAACCCCCACCCCTCACAATACCAAGCTCATATATGTAATGTATGAGGTCCAACCCACCATTCCCGCACTCTCACACATCTAGACGAGGCTACCTAAAAGTCCCCTATCATCTTCAAAAGCATGCTAACTCTAGGATTTAACAAGTATTCACACACAAGTTCTATTAACACACTACACACACCGCCACTCAAACACAGAAATAACTGTCATATGTGGCTCAATTCTCACCAAGAAAAAACTAAGAACGGGTGTCGGTGTATCAAATGGCACAATATCAAGTTTTCAAATTTTTACACTTTTCGCTTGGACTTACAAAAAATTTTAATTTCACAAAAATTTCTCCCATACCCACACTTGGGATACATTGTCCCAATGTATGGTTTTGAGGAAAAGATCGCTTTAACCAAAAACATCCCCACTTGCTTATACTCTCAAACCCCAAATTTCTTTTTGTATATTTTTTTATTATTATTAAAGACACCACCAACTCTCACAACCTAACAACATATCAACATCAAACACCACCCAACCTCCCAACCAAAACATAAACATACTAAATAAACAAACACAACATGTACAAAAGAGCAAGATACGACCTGGCTAGTAGTATTTCGGCTGTGGAGATCCGAAGATGGATGTCATCATATCGGTCCATTCACCAAAACCAAATGCTCCACCGCTACTGCTGCTTCCTTGATCACCACTTGGATTCGCCTATAGGTAACTCATAGCATGTGGATCCACCCACTGAGAGTGATGCAATGGTGGGGTGGGGTATGACACACTACCATCATTCGGTGGCAATGTGGTGTAGTCCACAATGGGCGGATCTTCTACAACTGGTTGACCCGCATGCCATTGGTCATGCATGCGTCTCTGGCGATCATCTAAATAGCAGTTGTTTATTTCCTCTTCATGAGCATACCTATAAGCACGGTTCCATTGCTCATTTCTATCATAGCTTCTCTTGATAGCTCTTTCCACACTAGCACCCATGAAAGTTTGTTAATCAAATAGCATCTGGTTTGGTTCACTCCATTCACCGAAAGTGGGTGGCCGCCTTTGTTCAATGATTTGGCCCATATTCCCCGAATGGGCCCAGTACGGATCATAAGCCTATTGTGCATAATCAAATGCACTCCCCACATAACCAGATTGTACACCAGCTCCCTGAACTCCCGCCTGATTGGCACCTTCTACCTGAGCATCCACCATGAATGTGTCTTCACAGTAGTCATCGTCTCCACTCACTTCATCATCCGTTGTTTCGGGCTCCTCGGCCTCACCCGGTCGTAACGGTCTCGCATCCACCTTCAATGCTCTCCACCTTCTCCCATCTGTTTTCAACTTATGAAACCTCTCCGACTCCTTGTAAATCCAACCTGGCCCAAGATTCTTAAGGTCGAATGGTCTAAACCTCTTGTAAGAACCTTTTTCATCTCCTTTAATCGCCCCATATTTTTTAAGCAATGCCGTAATCAACCGACAATGAGGTATAATCTTTCTTTCCCCACTATTCTTGCTCAACCAGATGTTATTCAATACTAGGAATCGGTATGGGACCTTGGGAGAACCATGCATCAGCATATATAGGATCAGTACCTCTTGGTGCCGCACTTCCATCTTGTCACCCCGCCTCGGAACAACATTGTACATGCACAACGTCAACAACAATTTTGCTTCCATTCTTAAATTGCGTTGATATAACTTCCCATGTGTCGTGCCCGGAAGGAAGAGGTAATCGAGCATATTTTGCCATTGCGGATGCTGATTGGGCTCGTGATAGAGATCCTTGAGACTCGGGTAGATGTACTCATTGGCTGGCCCGTCATCAAACTTTGCTACCCGGCGCAAAGAGTCATAAGACATTTCTACTTTCACTCCATTACACCGTCCAACAAGTCTCATCTTGCTTGGGGCCTTAAACGGGGGACATTCAAATGATGCCACCCATTATTGAATCTGCTTGTCATACATCTTCTTTACTTCACCATCATAACACTTCATAGCCGCCCCCCAATCCAATGCGTTAAACTTGGCCGTGATCCCGAATGGCCCGAAATCGACCTCCCGAATCTCCTTTTCACAAATAAAGGCTTCACCTCTTTGTTTCAAATTGTTCATTTGTTCATGAAATAGATCTTCTCTCCATTCCGCGGGTTGGTCTAACAATGAACCGGATGTCCAATCCGGCTTCGGACCCCTTGGAGGTGCATCCTCCTTCGAGTCCGGGTCACCAACCCGGGTCAATCTCCTCCTCTTTTGTTGCGCATCATCCCCTTGAGGTGCATTAGAAGAACTTGCAATTCCTTTCCCCTTTTTCGTCACCATGCCTACACACATTCAAAACCACACAAACAATTCAAGTTAGTATTTTTACCCAATCTTCCCCACACTTGCTTCATGTTATGGATATAGATGTGCAAAAACCAAATATTTCATTCTTTCAAACAAAATTTTGGCATGATGTCCCTATAAATCAAAACTTTTCCAAAAATTTTCACTAGACATCAACACATTTATACCCATACATGCATTAGTTCACAAATTCCTACATTTATCATGTACTAGCAAGTGTATGTAAGAAAAAAAAACAAAGATTGAAACTTACAAACCTCAATGTACATAAAAGAATGAAGTGAAATTGCATACCTTGGTGTTGTAGAAGATGAGAATCACAAAAACTTGAAGTTCACACAAAAACCCACAAAAAGCTCCAAATTTTCGGCTCCTAGGGTTTGAATTTCGGACCAAAAAACGTGATTTTCTTCCAAAAATTTACCCACAATCAGAATGCTTGTGAAATTCTAGTAAAAACGACCCAAAAATCACTTGATTTGGACAAGATTTGAGAAAGATATGAAGGTTTGTGGTTATGGTGGTTAGGGTTCTAGAGGAAGAAGAAGAAAGATGGAGAACTTGTGGATGGGGTATGGTGAACGATTTTGTGGTTGGGGATTAAGGATAGTTTTTGTTTTTATTATTAAAGTTTTTATTATTATTATTATTTTATTATTTTCGGTTTTCTTATTTTTTATTTTTTTTATGTAAACGCCGACCAAGAGACCCCCCAGCCTTCACTGCGAGCCGTAACCTACGGCTCCTTGCCGTAGGCTACGGCTAGACCTGGGAAAAAAAATCCGCCGTAAAACAGGAGACATGCGGCGTAAAGTTCTTTTGTGTTCAATGGTTGCCGTAAGCTACGGCCCCCCCCCCACCGTAGCTTACGGCGGTCACTGGGAACATATGGGGGCCAAACTTTTACTTGTAAAAATTTTTATTTATTGTTTTTTTTATGTGTTTAGAAATTTTTAAAAAACATGGAAATTATTACCCTATCCCCCGTTAAAAACCCGTGTTGTCCTCAACACTATGTTCGGGAAATCCGTAAAAATTTCCCCACACTTGTTTCGAACACCGGTTTAAACGGAACTTATTCAAAGCGAAATAAACTAAACTAAATATTTACAACTACCAAACCTGGGCCTCTTTCACGTTTCTTCGTCATCCACCGGGCGTAAAATGTAACCTACTTTGTCGAGCTCGAGGTTGTTGATATCATTACCTTCCAAATACGGTTTGAGCCGATGCCCGTTCACCGTTTGTTGCTTATTTGTTTGTTCGTCTTATATATCAACATCACCAAATCTTCCCACTCTTCGGACAACGTAAGGACCCATCCACTTGCTTTTGAGTTTTCCCGTGAACATCTTCAATCTTGGATTATACAACCACACTTTTTGACCCACTTCAAAGTTCTTTTTCCTTATCTTCGCATCATGAACTTTTTTCAGTTTGTCTTTATATGCGGATGCACACTCATAAGCTTGATCCCTTATTTCCTCAATTTCATTCAATTGAAGCTTTCTCGCCCGACCCGCTTCGTCATAGTTTGCGTTCACCGTTTTAATTGCCCAATATGCCCGATGTGCCAATTCCATAGGCAAATGACATTCTTTTCCGTACACCGTTCGATAAGGAGTTGTGTCAAGTGGAGTTTTGTAAGTCGTTCGATAAGCCCACAACGCATCATCAAGCTTGCTTGACCAATCTTTCCGATTCGTTCTCACCGTCTTCACTAAAATTTCTTTAATTTGCCGATTGGAAACTTCAACTTGACCACTCGTTTGCGGGTGATACGGTGTAGCAACACGATGATTCACATTGTATCTCTTTAACAACTTCCCGAAATTGAAATTTTTGAAATGTGAACCACCATCGCTTATTATCACCCGAGGCACATCGAATCGAGCAAAAATATTGGATTGCACAAACTTACATACAACGGAGTGATCATTGGTCCTTGCAGCGATAGCTTCAATCCATTTCGACACGTAATCAACCGCAACCAATATGTACAAAAACCCATTTGAGTTTGGGAAAGGACCCATGAAGTCAATTCCCCAAACATCAAACACCTCCACTACCAAGATTGGTTGTAACGGCATTTCATCCCGTTTCGAAATGCTTCCTACTCTTTGACAATTGATGCAATTTTGGGCATACTCACAAGAATCCTTAAAAATTATGGGCCAATAAAACCCACTAGATAACACCCAATAACCCGTCTTGTTCCCACTAAAATGCCCTCCACATGCCGATGAATGAGCATGGGTCAAAATCTCTAAAACTTCAGTTTCGGGAACACATCTTCGTATCACTTGATCGGGTCCGATTTTGAACAAGTCCGGTTCAGCCCATATATATTGCTTCACTTGACTAAGAAATTGATTTCGCTTGGGTCATCAACACCTTCCAATGGAATTCGGGACAAATGATCCGCAACAACATTTTCACATCCCTTTTTGTCCCGAATCTCAAGATCAAATTCTTGCAACAAAAGCACCCATCGAATCAACCGGGGCTTTGCATCCTTCTTTTCCATCAAATATCGGACCGCACTATGATCCGAATACACTATCACCTTGCTCCCCCAAATGTAAGATCTAAACTTCTCCAAGGCATACACCACCGCTAATAATTCTTTCTCGGTTGTGGTGTAGTTGAGTTGCGCCTCGGACAAAGTTTTGCTTGCATAGTATATCACCACCGGTTTCTTATCGACCCTTTGACCCAAAACTGCTCCAATGGTCGTGTCGCTAGCATCGCACATAATCTCAAACGGCTTTGACCAATCCGGTGGTTGCAAGATAGGAGCCTTCACCAATTGTTCCTTCAAAACATGAAACGCTTGCAAACATTCGTCAGTAAAATCAAATGGAACATCTTTCAATAATAAGTTACATAAAGGTTTTGTAATTACACTAAAACCCTTAATAAACCTCCTATAGAACCCCGCATGTCCCATAAAAGATCTCACCCCCTTAACATTCTTTGGTGGGGGTAGAGATGAAATTACCCGAATCTTTGCTTTGTCTACCTCCATTCCCCGGTGCGAAATCACATGCCCCAACACAATACCCTCTTGAACCATAAAATGGCTCTTTTCCCAACTTAGTACCAAGTTTGTCTCAACACACCTTTTTAAAACTTTTTCTAACATTTCAAGAGATTCCCCGACCATGTCCGAAAATATACTCATCATACATCTTTGGAATGTGGCTGGGGCGTTACATAGTCCAAACGGCATTCGCCGAAAAGCAAATGTACCATATGGACACGTAAACGTGGTTTTGTGTTGGTCGTCCGGGTGAATAGCAATTTGGTTATATCCCGAGTACCCATCCAAAAAACAATTATATTTTTGACCGGAAAGTTTTTCAATTATTTGGTCAATGAAGGGTAACGGGAAATGGTCTTTTGAGGTTGCGGCGTTTAGTTTTCTATAATCAATACACACTCGCCACCCGGTTACCGGGCGGGTGGCGATTTGCTCACCTTGCTCATCTTTTACTACCTGGATGCCGGATTTTTTAGGCACTACCTGAGTCGGACTTACCCATGCGCTATCCGAGATGGGATAAATGATCCCCGCATCTAACCACTTGATAACTTCTTTCTTTACCACCTCTCTCAAGTTTGGGTTCAACCTCCTTTGTGTTTCACGGGTCGCCTTTGCATCCTCACTTGTAATGATCTTGTGCATCACAATGGATGGACTAATACCTTTTAAATCGGCTATTGTCCACCCAATTGCCGCCTTGTGAGCCTTCAACACCCGTATCAACTCTTCCTCTTGAGCTACCTCCAAGTTGGAAGCAATGATCACCGGTAAAGTGTCATTCTCCCCCAAAAATGCATACTTAAGGTGTTTTGGTAGCTCCTTCAGATCCACACTTGGTGGACTTTCCAAGGAAGGCCTTGTACCTGAATCGATTTCTACCGGTAAAGAGTCCGTTTGATGGGTCCATGGCGGTCTTCCTTCTTTCACCGCAAGAGCCTCTTGCTCTTTCTCTTCCATCTCCAACTCACATGCGTGCACCTGCAAAGACACATCAGAAACACAAGAACCCAAAATTTCTTCTTCGAACTCCTTCGGGTCATAACCATCTATGAAATCTGCTAAGAAACACTCATCACCATACACATTAGTACCGTTAGTAAAAACATTTAATCTCATTTTTCTATTACCGAATGTCATGTCGACCGTACCATATCGACAATCAATAATAGCATGTGCGGTGTTCAAAAATGGCCGACCCAAAATAACATTTTGTTGTTGAATTGGGTCCGCGGATGAGTAATCTAGCACAAGGAAATCAACGGGATAATAAAATTCATCAACTTTAACTATCACATCCCGTACGATACCCCGGGGAAGTTTATGAGACAAGTCGGCTAATACAACCGTTGTCTAAACTCGCTTCAATGGACCAAAATCGTATTGGTCGTATAACCTCCCCGGTAAGATACTTACTCCGGCTCAAAGATCCAATAACGCCCTTGTGGTTTGAAAATTTCCAACTTGAATGTTTATTAGGGGCGTTCCCGGATCTTGTAACTTAGGAGGAAGGTCTCCTTTCAATACCGCACTTACCCGCTCCGTTAAGTCTACCAATTTAGGCATTTTTTGTTGCCTCTTTTGGGTACACAATTCCTTTAAAAACTTGGCGTAAGAGGGTACCTGTTTAATAGCTTCAAGTAAAGGAAGATTAATTTTAACTTGTTTAAAAACCTCCCACATTTCCTCTTTTTGAGGACCCCGTTTTGAAATAAAATTTTTTCTACCCGGATCTAACAAAGCCGAGGGAAATGGTACCTCACTAGATCCCTCACCCTCATTTATCTTTTCTTTTTCCTTATTAATTTCAGTTTTTTCAAAATTGGGTTTTTTAGAAGAAACAATAGGTGGTTCATTTTCTTCCTCACTATCTTGACCCGTTATATCCTCAACCACCCCATCAACCAAATCCGGTGAAGGATTGGTTTTATACTCTTTCCCACTTCTCAAAACACTTACATGGTGAATATTAACATTATTACCTCTTGAAGTACCATGAGACGGGTTTACCTTAGTGTCGCTTGGTAATTGACCATTGTTTTTCTTCAATTCGGACACTTCGGTTGCAAGTTGACCCATTTGGGTGGTCAAAGTTCGGATTGCTTTGTCTCGGGCCTCATCCTTTTGTATGCGAGCGTCATCCATTTGGTTCCTCTTTTGCATTTCCGCTTGCATGCTCTTCAACATTTCCATCATTTCATTTCCACCCGAAGACCCCCTTGTTCTTGACCCGTTTGGTATTGCCTTTGGTATCCTTGGTTGTTTCCACTTCTATATCCACTTTGATTATTGTAAGGTTGGCGCGAACCATAGTTACCTTGGTTACCTTGGAAATTCGGGTTCGCTTGATTCGAAGGGTTCCCATAACGAAAATTTGGGTGGTTCCTCAACCCGGGGTAGTAAGTGTTAGAATTCATGTTGAAGTTTCTACCACCCCCTCCTTGACCTTGTAACGCATTCACCTCCTCATATTGCCCTTCCAACATTCCTTGGCAATTTTCAGCCGCATGACCTAGTTCATTACAAAGAGCACACACATCATAAATTTGGTTAGAGGTTTGTACATTACCATCCTCGGGGCATGCACTTGTGTTTGGGTAATGGCTGGTCGTGCTCTCCTTGATGCTTGAGCTTTTCTCTTTGAAGTAATGGCCATTTGTTCCAAAAACTCCCAATCCTCATTCTCATAATTGGTGCCAAAAGTCCCATTTGTGATGGACATCAGATCTCGTGCATCTTCAGCACACAACCCTTCATGAAAGGCGTTCATCAATTCCCAAAGCTCAATTCCATGGTGTGGACAATTTTTGATGATCATGTTCAAGCGGTCAAAGGCTTCATGGAACATTTCGCCTTGTTGTTGTTGAAAACTTCTCAACCCTTTCCTCGTATCATTGGTCTTTTGGGCGGTATAAAATTCGTCTAAAAATGTTTGTTGCATTTCCCCCCAAGTATAAATAGATGCCGAAGGCAAAGTGTAGAACCACTTCTTTGCCTTATCTTCCAAGGAGAATTGAAACAAAACCAATTTCACATCATCGGCCGAAAAACCTTGACTCCCAAGAGTGTTACAAATTGAATCATAGGCCTCCAAATGAAAATAAGGTTCCTCCGTTGCTAGACCCTTATATTTCGGCAAACTTTGTAAGGAATTGGTCCTCACTTCAAAGGTTCTTCCTTGGTTGTTATGAGAAATAACCACCGGTGAAGGATTGTGAGTGATCACTGGCCTAAAGTGCGCTTCAATACCCCTCGCATTTTCTCTAAGATGCCTCCTTGGTACACCAAACCTACCCCTTGGACGCATAGGACCCATTGGTCTTGGTATATGCCCTTGTGGTACATTTGGTTGTTGAAATTGTTGTTGTGGCATGGGTGGGTTTTGAAGTGGCCTTTGGAATTGTTGTTGGACATTATGTGGGCGAACCTGTTGCAATGGTATGGGACGTTGCATTTGTGGCCCTTGTGGCCTAGGCCTCACATGTTGGGGTATGAGTTGTTGTTGTTACACTCCACCCACATTTGGCATCACTTGCATTTGGCCTTGCATGTAACCGTATTCCCTTTGCTCTCCATCACCCCCGTAGGCGTACCCGTCTTCATCAAAACCCTCGAACTCCTCAAATCCTTCATCATACCCATCTCCTTGAATTCTCGAAGATTGCCCAAATGGAAGAGTCGAGTATTGGAAACCCGATTGGTTTGATGGTCGAAACGGTGTAGCATGGACAATGGACTAAATTGGTGCTATGGTATGGCTTGAATATGACGAACCCGCACCCGGGAAGAAATGGGATAATGGTGGTATAGTAGTGGAAGGGTTAAATGTGATGGTTGTTTCTTCTTGGGTAGTAATGGGTTGTGTGGTGTTGGTTGATGTAACATTTTGAATTATGGTAGGTTCGGTAGTATTTGGTGGAATGGTGGTATTTGGTGAAGGTTGAGTGGATGTTGGTATAAATGATGAAGTAGGTTCACCCGTAGTGGGTAGTGGTGGTGGTGGATCCATGTATCGAAGTGGTGTAATCGGTGTAATTGGTGTTGTTGGTGAACCGCTGATTGTGTTTTCTCTTAATAAAATCCTGTTTGCTCGCAAAGTTCGCTCGATTTCTGGATCAAACACTAGTGGTGAAAGCTTGTGAGAGCTTCTAGTACGCATGCACCTGTAAATACCTGCACACTAAACACACCTCGCGTAAACCAGAAAAATAACAAACTCAAAACAAGAACAAAAATAACACACGTTGCGCACTGCTCCCCGGCAACGGCGCCAAAATTTGACGTGATGTCGTGGTCACAATCAAATTTAATCCAATTACAACTAAGTAAATAGCGGTAAGTGGGTATCGAACACAGGGAGTTTGTGGAAAATGTGTTATTTGCTAGAGTATCTAACTTAGACTAAAACTAAACTAATTTGCAAATAAAGTAAAATTCAAGAGTTGGTTCGATTGGTTTGGTTTTTAAAACTAAGAATACTAATTAATTTGCGAAATGAAAGTTGAGTTTGTAAACAATTTGGAGACGAATGACCATCTTCAGTTTCCAGTTTGTTTCAACGGTTGTACTATCATCCACTAGAAAGAATCACATAGACATGATTCATGAAAGATTACTTGTTGTGATAAAAGGGAACGAAGTACTCAGATTCCTAGAACGTGAGATTGTTACCCGATGACCAATCAACCCTTACCCCGACCTAACTTTACCCATGATATCCGGATTGCCAACGGCACCAAGAACGTATGGTTTCAAAGAAGAATAATTGTAAACATCAACAACTTACAACCAAATAAGAACACACCATGATAAACAAAACATAAGTTAATTTATCATTCTAGAAATACAAAATAAGCACAATAGTTTTGCAAACCTTTCACCTAGGATGACCATAAAGTTTTTAGCCACACATGGCTTCAACAAACATCTTAATGCAAAAAGTAGAAGAAAATATTGTTCACAAAGATTACCAACAAAACTAGATGAAGAATAGATGATCAGATGATGTTCTTCACTCCCAAGAGCCTCTAATATACTCCCAATCTCGTTCTCCTCAAGTAGTAACCGAAAAACAATCATAAGTCTCCATAAAACCCCATCAAATGACCAATAAATGTGCAAGTTACAAAATAAGATCAGTCGGAGGCGTAACCTATGGCCCCCAGCCGTAGGTTATGGCTGTCAGCAGCTCCAAGGTCAACATAGGGTGCCGTAACCTACGGCCCCCCAGCCGTAGGTTACGGCTCTGAGTGGTTCTTTACGGCAAGCCTCTCCTGTTTTACGGCAGAACTTTTGATGCAAAGGTTGGGGCCGTAACCTACGGCCCTCAGCCGTAGGTTACGGCGCTGAGTGTACTTGTCTTCCTATTTCTTCACTACAGCTTGATTTCTTCACCTCTTAACGGTGCCATCTTCCCACATCCATTCAAATATCATAAGTCCCGCATCTTAAGCACTTTAGCACCTGCATAATCAAACATAGAGTGGTTACCAAGTTCAAGCAATTAACTGAATAAAGCATGGAATGTGCGTACATTTAGACCTTTTAAGGGTTGTCCTACGGACCACCCGTCAAATATGTTTAGATCTATGGAAGGTCTTTGTTTATTTATATGGAAATCGGTTAGATCTAAGTTGTTCTTGGTGGATTGAGGCCAAACATGAAGTTCTTCAAGAACACATGATGACGTCATCCTAGAACACCTTGAATCTTAGTGATTTCACGGTTAAAAGTTAAGATTCAAAAGATAGAAAGGTGTAGGAGTGCGTGTAGATTAAGGAAGTACAAGATTTAGGACGAGATCTTACTGGAATCGAGAGAAATCTGAAGAAAAGTGAGGAGAGCGAGCTGTTCGGACGTTAGTTGCCAAAAGTAGAAAGAATGATGGTGACAAGGGGTATTTATAGGGTTACCCAAAGAGGAAAGGGGCTGGTCGATCGGTTGGCAGGCTGGCCGACTGGCTGGTCGATCGAACTGCAGTTCGATTGGACAGCTGGTCGATCGGTCAGCTGCCTGATCGATCAGTCAATTGTTTTGACGAGTTTTGCCGTTTCGATTGCGATGCGAATGCGATAGAGTTTCTTATTCAAATTACTTTTAATCCCAACTACTCATATCTTGCACTATCTCTTCTCCACTAATTATCATACCGTTTCGATTGCGATTGAGTTCGATTGCGTTTCGATTGATTACCACATACAACATAAATAAACATTCACAAGTAACACCTAAGGCACACACACACATATATCAATAACCAAAATGCGTATTTCGAGTTGCGAGCACGATTGCGATAGCGATAACATATGCGATAAATAGCGATCACCATGCGATTATTAATAGATACTCCACATAATACAACTAAGGCGAAAATAAAATAGACTAATCTATGAGTCAAAGAAGTCAAAACAGGAATTGAGCAAGGATAGACAGATCGCAATTAGCAATCTTTTCTTCCTTTGACTTCAATCTTGACTTTGACTTTGACTTTCGAAACACGGGGTGTTACATCCGAGGCGAAGCTCTGTTCAATTCGCATCGAAACTTTGTACTTTCTACTACTTTTAATGAGAATGGAATCTTTGAACTGTACTATCGTTGTTGATCTTACTTCTACACTGTGTTTGGATTCCGCACTTTCACGGTGATCGCAGATCCGACCTGAGCGAGTTCATCTAGAGCCGAATTCCCAGTCCTCACACATGATTCCCGTTATGGTACCTTATGTTGATGGATCACACTAGAGAGAATTCTTAGTATTGGTGTTTTTCATGAGTTTTTGATCACTTATCATCAATATGTAAAGATCAATGAATAATGTTCATTAATAGTGATCCGTTATAAAAACTCTATGTATTCTCTATTAATGGTACCTTAAGGGAAATCATAATTGCCCCCTGAACTAATCAATTTTGACAATTACTACCATCATTGTCGGGGACAAGTTATGTCATATTGGTAACGTTTACTCAAATGATTCGTAAGGCCACACCAACGGGTTATTTCTAACAGTCGACTGGTAGATGGTTGCTATAGACTGCAGTTATGTCAGTGGTTTAATTTCGAAACTCTGTCTTAAATATGGGTATTTTTTCCTAAACATTTTTTATCCGTGTAACTTTATTAAAAAACATGGTTTAGTTTTGCTTTTATTTGAGCATGATACATATACAATATATAAAACTTTACTAAAAATTGGAGGCACTTGATTTTTGGTGGCCCTAGGCCCATGCCTATATTGGTAAGCCTAACAAGACAGCCTTGATCCCTGGTGAGGCTAAAGAGTGTGGTTTAAAGCCTTAGGGGCTTTATTACGCCACGCAAGCGCCACGTATGCGACACATAAGAAGGGGCTTTATCGCTAATATACACGGTGTGGAATAACGCCACTTATAAATAACCTTTTAACTATTTTAAAAAAAAAAAGATAAATAAAAAAATCTAATTGGTTGATGAAGGTGTGGCCCCTTGATTTCTTCCTCTCATGCTCGCTATTCCTTTGGCGGTAGGATAACGTCCCATTTAATAGAGGTGGGGTGATGTAGGGCGCCATAGGACGCTAAGGTTGATGAGGTGGCGGGGGAGCACGAAGCCACACCCCCTGGCCTAAGCGTATGAACCTGATTGAACTATCAAAAAAACAAGAAGTGGAATAGTCCCACCCTGTTGCCGATAGTTATTTTAATAAGGTTTAAAATATTTAGTTTTTATTTGGGTTAAATCAATGAGTTTAATTGTAAGGCCTGGGGGTGTGGCTTCACGCCACCTCGTTACCTTACCTTTTTAGCGCCTCGGGGCGCTATGGACCGCACCGCAGCGGTTAGGGGGGGGGGGGGCTATGGCCCTTTCGCCAGCATTTTAACGAGCGTTAAAGGTGTGTGCAACTGATGCCCATCTCTTTTCAACCAATAAATTATTTTTTAAGTTTGTTTAATAGGGGGTTTTAAAACATTGTATGCAAGTTAAAGGGAGGGGCTTTAAAGCCCCCCATATGACGTGTCTCCTAGGTGAATTTGACGTGTCGTGATAAAACCCCTAAATACTTTATACCACACCCTCTAACCTAAATGACGATCAAGTTTAGATGGGTCATAGGCCAAACTAAAAAGGTTAAGGTCATTGGGTTTTAACTCTTAATTTAATCGCTTTAGTTTTTCAAAAGTTTAATAAACTTTAAACTTTCTAGATTTTTGTTATAAAAGATATTATATATATAAAAAACAAAAAATGTTGCGGTCATATTGCACACCCCGCTTCAAATCCGGTCGTGTTGAAGAGTAATAGTCATAGGAAGCAACGTATTCTTTTAAATGACAAATTTGGATCACTGACGGACCAATAGTGTATCATCGTGCCACCAGCGAAACCATCGGATCATCAGTGGCGGATCTTGCCCGTTGAACATGACAAGGCCGAAAGACACGGGCACTAAAAAAAGCCCGGGCCAAACATAGTATATATAAAAAATTTCGATCGAAAAGCGGAAAATTAGCACTACGGCCGAAAAACTTGCCCGGGCCGTGGCCCTGCCACGGCTCTTCTAAGGACGCCTTGCCGATCATATCCATCTCCACTAGGCAATAATGTCTATACACCAATTTAGGAGAAAACCCAATAAATATGAAAAAAAAAAAAAAACTTATAAGAATTGAACCCAAAATCTATTAGTAACAAAGTCTTTATCTCATCCTAAAAAATCAGTAGCCCGTTAAAGCATGGACAAGAAGCTACATATATACCCACACGTTTTTTTTCTTGTTTCCTAATAAATGAAGTTTGGTTCTCAATAAATGTATCAATGCAATTCCTTTCTAGAATCAACGCCCATTTATAATTTATGACATGTTTTTTAACAACAAATTTTTTTTATTCAGTATTATGTCTGAAACTTAAACCTAACAACTCTTCTCCCAAAATGTTTTAAAGGTTTTGTTTTTTCTAATAGATTACTATCCTATTGATAAATTATAACATGTTTGCTTAAGAATATTTGTTACCTTCAAATGGGTCAAGATTAGATATAATATCATCACATTGCAAGTGTTAACTAAAATTCTAACGTCCAGATTTTCATTGGTTAGAAAATAAGGTACATGACATACACGCATAAAGTATATAACAATTATAACTAACGTTTACCGTTGATTTCATATTTATATAATCTTAAAGAGGAATGTCGGTGGACATTCCTCTTTAACCCCTCAAAGTTTTTTTCAAAGTTCATTTTTACCCCTTAGACATTGCTTTTTGACATTCAAGTTTTTCAACTTTCATTTTCATCCCTTTTTTAGGTCCTTTAGTTTAGGCAATGTAATTTTCAACCCCTTAACTTTTTCTAAACTTTATAAAATGTCACTTTGACCCCATTGAGAGTATATATATTCTGTTTTTTTCTTAATACACTCGGTCGTTAACTTAAAAAAAAATTGTTGTGTGCTTATTTTTATGTACGTGTTGGTATAAAAAAAATGTGTTGGTCTACGTTTCGATGAAAAAAATTGTTTGAAAACAAGTCGGATAAAATATAATACATTTTTGTGCTTACTTTTTTATGTATGTTTCGATGTCAGTTTTGCTCAGAAACTATTCAGGTCAAATATAATACGTCTTGATTTGACAAAATAAATTCAAGTTGGTCTACATTTCGAAGAAAATTTTGTTTTCAATTATAATACGTTTTCGAGCATACTTTCGATGTACATGTCGTTTGTTTAAAAATAATCGGGTCAAATACGATTCGTCGATTAAATTCGATTTGGTCTACGTTTTAACGTAAAGGGTCGCTAATAATCTATATATAATCACGCCATATTCGAGTTTGTCTACATTTCGACTCAAATTTCATATACGTTTTCCTATAAGTTCGAGTTTGTCTACATTTTAACGTTAACTTGGTGTACACTTTTGTGGTTTATTTTGTACATTTCCTACATATGATTCAAGTCGCATATTCGTTTTGACTTGACAGTATTCGAGTTAGTCGGGTCGTGTATAATATCTTATGATTGTATGGTATAAATTCAATTTACTTTACGTTTTGATCGAATCACGATGCTTATATAGGTTAAACTGAATTCAATCATACGCATAACACTTGGACTAATTCATTTGACATTTACGAAGTACTCGCGCCGCAACGCGCGGGGGTCTTATTACTAGTGTATTATTAGCTAGCATATTAATAATTAAATAACTTGAAAGAATTTAATATTAAACTTATGTTAAGAATATCACCTTAGTGTTGTTATTTATACTGTGAATATTTATATACTGTTACTATCTACTGTTTGAGAACTCTCTGGAGTTTCGAGTACGGTAAGAACTACTACTACCTCTCAAGCGATTTTCTTTTAAATATATTCTTTTTACCATAATTATATGTTATTAACTAAGATATATAAAAAAAATAAAAAAATATAAAAAAATATAATTGGCAAATTGGATTTAAATAATCTTAACTTTCTCAATTTGGCCGATAATAATTCTAACTCAATTATTTTTCGATAATAATCCGAAATGATCCACTTTTGGCAGATAATAGTCCGCCGTTAAAAATAGCTTAACGAAGTTAAGGTTTTTTTTTTCCGAATTACAAACCGATGTTTTAGTGATTTGATCAGAACGAGGATACAAGTCGATTTATATTGAACTTATCTCGAAACGGTGCTCCAAACGGCTTGATTTTTGTTAATTGGAAGTATAAACACCCGAATTGAAGCACCGTTTTCGTCGTTTGGGGCAGTATTTCGAGGTAAATTTTACATTAATCAACTTGTATTCTCGTTCTAATCAAAAGCCCTAAAACGTCAGTTTGTAATTCTGAAAAAAGTGGACAACTTCGGATTATTATCGGCAAATAACCGAGTTTGGATTATTATCGGCCAAATTGAGAAAGTTGGGATTATTTAAATCCAATTTGCCAATATAATTTTGGCAGCGAATTAACATATATGTAAGAGAAAGACATGAACAGTAAAAGGCAAATTGGATTTAAATAATCGCAATTTTTTTCAATTTGGCCGATAATAATCCCAACTCAGTTTTTTATGATAATAATCCAAACTGGTCCACTTTTGGCCGATAATAGTCTTCCTTTAAAAATAGCTTAACAGAGTTAAGTTTTTTTTTTCGAAACCAATGTTTTAGGGCTTTGATTAGAATGAGTATACGAGTTGATTGATATAAAAAATTAGCTCGAAATAGTACCCTAAAGGACGAAAACGGTGCTTCAATTCAGGTGTTTAAACTTCCAATTAACAAAAAACACAAGTCATTGGAGGACCGTTTCGAGATAAGTTTTATATAAATCGACTCGTATCCTCGTTCTAATCAAAATCCCTAAAACGTCGATTTGTAATTCGGAGAAAAACTTAACTCCGTTAATCTATTTTTAACGGAGGACTATTATCGGTCAAAAGTGGACCAGTTTGGATTATTATCGGCAAATAACTAAGTTGAGATTATTGCAAATTGAGAAAGTTAGGATTATTTAAATCCAATTTGCCACAGTAAAAATATGTATATGTTTACAGTTTTACTTAAGTAAAAACAAATTACGTGTATGTTTACAACTAGTTTTTGCCCCGCCCGCGTTGTGGGGCAATAAGCCGAATATTTCTCTCTCATAACATGTATGTCTGTACAGAGGGCAAAATCGTAATTATATTTTGAACTGGAGGCGAAATTATAATTTTAAACTGAGAGCAAAATCATAATTTTGAGCTAGGGGGAAACATAATTTTATTTTGAACTGTGGGCAAAAACGTAATTTTGAGCTGAGGGCAGAATCGTAATTTTTTGCTAGAGGAAAAAACAGCATTTTATTTTGAACTTGGTGCAAAAATGTAATTTTAAGTGGAGGGCGAAACCGTAATTTTAAACTGGGAACAAAACTAAAAATGAGTTTTTGAACCGAGGGCAAAAGTGTAATTTTGAACTAGGGGCAAAATTATAATTTTATTTAGAGCTGGGGGCAAAAACAAAATTTTAAACGAAGGACGAAAGCGTAATTTTAAACTGGGAATAAAATTAAATAAAAAATGGGTTGGTCCAATAGGGAAGTGTCAAGCAAGCTGTCTGACACTATTCCCTCAACTTGAAAATACTTGAACTGTGAGCAAAAACGTAATTTTGAGATGAGGGCAGAATCGTAATTTTGAGCTAGAGAGAAAAACAACATTTTATTTTGAACTGGGCAAAAACGTAATTTTAAACGAAAGGCGAAACCGTAATTTTAAACTAGGAACAAAATTAAAAATGAGTTTTTGACCCAAGGGCAAAAGCGTAATTTTGAGCCAGGGGCAAAAGTATAATTTTAATTTGAGCTGGGGGCAAAAACGTAATTTTAAACGAAGGATGAAAGCGTAATTTTAAACTGTGAATAAAATTAAATTAAAAATAGGTTGGTCCAATAGGGAAGTGCCAGGCAATAAGCCAAATATTTCTCTCTCACAACATGTATGTCTGTATAGAGGGCAAAATCGTAATTATATTTTGAACCGTAGACGAAATCATAATTTTAAACTGAGAGCAAAATCATAATTTTGAGCTAGGGGGAAAAACATAATTTTATTTTGAACTGTGGACAAAATCGTAATTTTGAGCTAAGGGCATAATCGTAATTTTGAGCTAGAGGAAAAAACAATATTTTATTTTTAACTAGGGGCAAAAACGTAATTTTAAACAGAGAGCGAAGCCGTAATTTTTAACTGGGAACAAAATTAAAAATGAGTTTTTGAACTGAGGGCAAAAGCGTAATTTTGAGCTAAGGCAAAATTATAATTTTATTTTGAATTGAGGGCAAAAACGAATTTTTAAACGAAGGATGAAAGCGTAATTTTAAACTGGGAATAAAATTAAATTGAAAATGAGTTGGTCCAATAAGAAAGTGACAGGCAACTAATAATTTTGAGCTAGGGAGAAAACATAATTTTATTTTAAACTGTGGACAAAAAAGTAGTTCTGAGCTGGGCAGAAGCGTAATTTTAAGCTAGAGGGGAAAACAACATTTTATTTTGAATTGTGGGCAAAAACGTAATTTTAAACGGAGGGCGAAACCGTAATTTTAAACTGGGAACAAAATTAAAAATGAGTTTTTGACCTGAGGGCAAAAACGTAATTTTAAGCTAGGGGCAAAATTATAATTTTATTTTGAGCTGGGGGCGAAAACGTAATTTTAAACGAAGGTCAAAAGCGTAATTTTAAGCTGGGAATAAAATTAAATTAAAAATAGGTTGGTCCAATAAGGAAGGCTGCCTGGCACTATTCCCTCAACTTATAAATGTATATCTAGGTAATTTTCTCTCACATATATGTAAATTCGCTATCATTGTTTATTTTTATTTGAGTAAATTGCTATTTTTGTCTTTGAGGTTTGTTCTAAATTGCCATTTTAGTTTAAATAGTTTTTTTCTCCTCCGGGTCCCTGACTTTTTCATTTTTTACCACATTGCCTAACTCAGTCTAAAAATCTGGTTATAACTAGGGGGTATTTTTGGCATAATTGTTATGTACTGATAACCAATGGTAGTTTACAACATAATTTATAAACCTCATAATAATTTAATGCCAAAAATACCCCTGATTATAATCTGGTTTTTAGACTAAGTTAGGCAATGTGATCAAAATGGCAAGAAAAAGAAAAAAAGTCAAGGACCCAAAGGAGAAAAAAAAACTATTTGGACTAAAATGATAATTTAGACAAAAACTTAGGGACTAAAATAGCAATTTATCTTTTTATTTTCAAGATCTAAGTTAGTCAAATATATATGTTTTGGGAAAAAAATTAAAAAATCGCATAAAAGATAGGAGTTCTCACAATATTCTTACAACTCGAGTGAGTTCTCAACCGACTCTTGCCCATTATAGTACATGATGTCTAATATAAATTTTAAAAAAAAATGGTCGAAGACGAGAGTTCATGAAGACGTAGAATTAAAGTTAAAATTTTTTTAGAAGGATGATGTGACATTGTTTTGAGATCTTGCCTCAGGAGTTTAATTAGCTTTGCATTTTATTTATGTGGGTTTAGCTTGTTATCGTTTCTCTACGTGTACTGTGTACTGAAAGTGTGTTATTTATCCATATTATGCGTTTTAGATTCTATGTTTTATGGATGTGCGGTTTTTAAGTAGCTATGCATTTTTATTTGAATTTATGGTTGGATATTGCTTTAGACTTTTAAAGTTAGTGGTCTCACTAAGAACAACCTCTCTATTCTTTGGGGTGGCTGTAAAATTTGTCTATATCCTATCCTTTTTATACCCTTATCAATAGTCTCGCTAAGAATGAGATTATACTAGGTATAATTGTTGTTGTTACTGTTCTTTTGTCCGGTTTAGTTTTTTTAATGATAAACGTACATAATAAAATTGTAAATACCATAATATATACACACATTTTTTGTCTGAGAATATGCTTTATGTTTTTTTTACAAAATGTAGAGACCATAAAATATGTTATAATTGACATAACTTAACTCGTAATAGGGTAAATTACTTTTTGAGTCTCTGTGTTTTAGTGGTTTTAACTAGTTGAGTCCAAAAGTAAAAACTTTCACCATTTGAGTCCCTATAAGCATTTTCATTAACCATTTGAGTCCTTTTGAGTCCAAATTTTAACCTTTTGAGTCCAGTTTTTAAGACTCAAATTGTTATAAAATAAACAAAATTGGACTCAAAATGTTATAAAATAAATGGCTAGGGACTCAGGGCGTTAAACTTTTTTATTTTGGACTCAAGTGGTTAAAACCATTAAAACACAGGGGAAGGACTATAATAATCCTACCTAGACCTTATTGGCTATTAATAATCCCATCTCAGAATATTCCCCCCACCAGTCCCACATTTCAACTATTTTTCCTACAATGGCCCCCCGTTAAAAAAACTTAACGGAGTTAAGCTTTTTTCCAAATTACAAACAGATTTTTTAGGGATTTTGATCAGAACGAGGATACGAGTCCATTGATGTAAAACTTACTTCGAAATGGTGCTCCAAGTGACTTGATTTTGGTTAATTGGAAATTTAAACACCCGAATTGAAGCGCCTTTTTCATCGTTTGGAGCACCGTTTCGAGGCAAGTTTTACATCAATGGACTCGTATCGTCGTTCTAATCAAAAGCCCTAAAAATCTGTTTGTAATTTGGAAAATTAAGTTTTTTTAATGGGGGACCATTGTAGGAAAAATAAGTGAAAGGTGGGACTGGTGGGGGGAATATTCTGAGGTGGGATTATTAATGGCCAATAAGGTCTAGGTGGGATTATTACAGACCAATTTCCCTTAAAACACAGGGACTCAAAAAGTAATTTACTCTAATTTATTTTTATCGAAATACAAATAGTGAAATATACGGACTTTACAAAATGTAAAGACTGTTAAATATGTTATATTTAACATAACTTGTAATAATTTATTTTTATCAGGAAATACAAACAGTGAAACAGTCTTGTTAAATAAACTTTGTTATTATTAAGGAGTTGAGAATGTTATACAAAACAATGTATATAGTAAACTAGTAAAGTTAAGGTGAAGATATAAAATTAAAATTTTAAATAGTAAAGAGATGAATTAGTGATATTAATTTGGGAAATTGGCCTGTAATAATCCCACCTAGACCTTATTGGCCATTAATAATCCCACCTCAGAATATTACCCCCAATAGTCCCACCTTTCACCTATTTTTCCTACAATGGTCCCCCGTTAAAAAAGCTTAACGGAGTTAAGCTTTTTTCCAAATTACAAACAGATTTTTTAGGGCTTTTGATTAGAACGACGATACGAGTCCATTGATGTAAAACTTGGCTCGAAACGGTGCTCCAAACGATAAAAACAACGCTTCAATTCGGGTGTTTAAATTTCCAATTAACCAAAATCAAGTCACTTGGAGCACCATTTCGAAGTAAGTTTTACATCAATGGACTCGTATCATCGTTCTGATCAAAAGACCTAAAAAATCTGTTTGTAATTTGGAAAAAAACCTTAACTCCGTTAAGTTTTTTTAACGGGGGACCATTGTAGGAAAAATATGTGAAAGGTGGGACTGGTGGGGGGAACATTTTGAGGTGGGATTATTAATGGCCAATAAGGTATAGATAAGATTATTGCAGGCCAATTCCCCTATTAATTTGGGTGTAAGTAAGACATGTTTATTGTTGCTATCTAATAATAGGCTACATGCTTACATAATTCATAGAATTAATAAAAGCTTAGAGAATATTTACGTGGACGAATTACAACCACCACCTTTTGCGCTTACTAGATACATTTCAGGTTTCATTCTTCTATATATAGGGGTTTATTTTGTTACCAATATACACAATTTTAACTATAGCAAAAAAGTTCATGGATGCCATACAAGATTTTAACACTCTTGGAAGTATTAGAACCACCAAATATGGAGAAACATTTGAGGGTTTCAAGAAGGGAGAGGACGACGAGGAACCACTAAGTCCTATGGCTCAGTTGCTTCATGAGCCTGGTTCTAATATGTATATCATTTGTTTCATCGGGTTAAAAACAAAAATTCGTCCTGATGTAATCAAGGAAAATTTGGTGAATGCTGTCGTTAAAAATCGTCGATTTTCAAGCTTGCAGGTGAATCACACTTGTGTATAGACACACACTTCTGCGTTTTAAGCACTTGTCATGTTATATGGCTTGTATAGTTCTATATATTATATTGATTAGAAGATCGGAAATTGGCCTGTAATAATCCCAACTAGACCTTATTGGCCATTAATAATACCACCTCAGAATATTTCGCCCACCAGTCCCATATTTCACTTTTTTTTCCTACAATGGTCCCCCGTTAAAAAAAACTTAACGGAGTTAAGCTTTTTTTGAAATTACAAACAGATTTTTAGGGCTTTTGATTAGAACGACGATACGAGTCCATTGATGTAAAACTTGCCTCGAAACGGTGCTCTAAACGATAAAAACGACGCTTCAATTCGGGTGTTTAAATTTCCAGTTAACCAAAATCAAGTCACTTGGAGCACCATTTCGAAGTAAGTTTTACATCAATGGACTCGTATCATCGTTCTGATCAATAGCCCTAAAAAATCTGTTTGTAATTTGGAAAAATGCTCAACTCCGTTAAGTTTTTTTTAATGGGGGACCATTGTAGGAAAAATATGTGAAAGGTGGGACTGGTGGGGGGAATATTCTGAGGTGGGATTATTAATGGCCAATAAGGTCTAGGTGAGATTATTACAAGCCAATTCCCCTTAGAAGATTACATAATATCTCCCTTTTAGTCTTATGTGTCCATTTCTCATGTTTCAACTATAGGTAAGGGACAAGGCAAACGGTAGCATGAAATGGATTCCAACACATGTAAACATAGATGACCATGTCATTATAGCGGAACTAGATCCTAACATAAAATCACCCGACAAATTTGTTGAAAATTACATCTTAAATCTCAGTAGATCAGGTATTGAAAGCACAAAACCCTTGTGGGATTTCCATCTCATCGACGTTAAAACGTCAGAAGCCGAAGGCACATGTATCTTTCGTTGCCATCATTCCATTGGTGATGGAATGTCCTTGACGAATCTCCTAATGTCTTGTACACGTAAAGTCTCTGATCCGGATTCTGTACCTACTATTCCTGGTATGGACAGGTTGGGTGCGGCTAAAGTTGCTAATCTTTGGTCAAGACTTGGTGTTTTTTGGAATACTTTTGTTGCTCTTTTGATGTTTGCGTTGACTGGACTGTTCCTAGAAGACACAAAATCCCCAATTAAAGGCTCAAAAGGTGTGGAGGGTAGGCCAAGACGATTTGTCACTCGAAGTGTAAGCCTTGAGGACATTAAGTTTGTAAAAAGAGCTATGAATGTGGTAAGTGTTTTCACTATTTGCTAATAAAGGAATGTTAATCACTTTTACAGTTTCTTTCTTTTGCAAAGGAGTAATTTGTATTGCTTTTATAAGCAAAAACCAGGGCCTTAATTAAAATTGTTTCGGTATCTGTTTTATAGACATTTACCGACGTAGTTCTTGGAGTCACACAAGCAGCAATGTATCGCTACATACGTGAGAGATATAGTATGTTTTCTATATTATATCCAACATCTCTATATGTGTCGCCAATATTACCTTTGATATTCACTTTTTTAACATGACGTAACTGGTGAAACAGATGATAAAAATATGGATAGTCCTCATAACATGCGCATTCGTGCCACCATTCCGTTTAACCTTCGAACCACCATGAAGATTGATGTGAGTATGCTATGATGCATCCTAATTATTAATCTCTAAATATGATTTTAGATTATTTGTCATGTGTTATCAGGATTTCACGCATAAGGATAATGGCACATGGGGAAACAAGATTGGGTATTTATTACTTCCATTCGATATCCGATTCAAAAAAGATCCTTTAGATTATGTTCGACATGCAAATTCCACAATGAAACGCAAGAAGGCTTCCTTGGAGCCCTTGTTCACTTATTACTTTACTAAGTTAGTCCTAATGTTGTTTGGCACAAAGGTACTTCCATGTTTTTATGACGTTTGATAAAATAAATGCAAAATTTTGAAAATTCGTTTGATCGTTTTTTTGCCTTAAGTTGTTACAAAGTAATGTTACGGGCTAAGAATAGTTATATCCGCAACTTCTAGTAAATACTCTATTAAGAGTAGTTTAAAATTGGCATGGGAACATATCTTCATGGCAACTTAAGAACTTATTATAATCTACTTACATTTAAATTTTAATTGATTTAAAAACGTTTAAAACAAACATTACTTTCCACTTTTGAAACTGCTATCATAGGTGGTTTATGTTACAGTTGCTTTTGTGCCGTTTAACATGAGTGGGTAGTTATATTGGTTTAAATAATAACAAAACATGAAATACAGGTTACAGGGGAATTGACTCATAAAGTTGTGCATAAAACAACACTAATATTTAGTAATATCCCTGGACCGCAAGATGAAATCACCCTTTTTGGACATAAAGTTGCATACCTTGCTCCTAGTTGTTATGGGCAACCATATGTAAGTTGACTCTATTAACAGTTATGTGTGATTTTGGGAAATCCATATTCTAATCTACTTCCTCAATTCATTTTAGGCACTAATGATTAATGTGGTGAGTTACATGGACAAAGTAATGTTTGTCATGTCAGTTGATGAAGAAACGATACCAGACCCTCAAAAACTTTGTGATGCTTTTGAAGAATCCCTTCGCAACATCAAAGCTTCTGCTTAAACCGCATAATGTCAAATAAATAAGCTAAGTGGGATTATATATAACTATTGATGCATAAGTACGTATAAGCATGAAATCACTAGGGAAAACTTCATACGTTCACGGTGATATGAATTTGTGTGTAATCCATGAAGTATGACACACATCAAAAGCAAAAACAATAAAGAGAAACTATGTGAGAAAATTGAAGGTCCATGAGATGGATCGATTACTCGTTTGATTCTAGGGTTCTATGTTTGCTATCATGTGAAATCTAACAACAAACACACGACAAACACATGATGATTCTAGGGTTCTATGTTTGCTATCATGTGAAATCTAACAACAAACACACGACACACACATGATGTAAATAAAGGTTTTTCAAACGGACAAAGTTTGGTTACAAACACACATTAACAAGCTCATACTTATTCAAAGCTAGGAACTGCAAAAACTTTCAATCTATAACACGAATGAACAATATATATATATAGACCAACTTCTAGAAAATGGCCACATTCGCATCTTCCGTTAGCTATACACACTTAGCGAATGGGGCTCATTCGCTAGCCACATTGTAACATATGTAAAAAAAGTAAACCAAACTCTAAAACAAGATTTTAAGCACATTCCAATAGCCATACATCAACCTATGACACAACTAGGCTATAGACACATCGTGTATCAACAAACTCCACCTTGGATATAGCCGCTGGTTTTTGTCTTGGGTCTTTACTTCCAATTGGTCTTCTAGCCACTGCCAGCATGAATCTTGAACGCAAAACAAACATAAACAACTCCTGAAACTTTAACGCATGCTCCATGTCTCATGTCTAATAGTTATATAGGCATTCAATAACATCCTCAGACATGTTTATTAGCCATATCGGATCTTAAATCCGTACTGACATGTTTCACATTGTACGCTTGCGTGCTGTATTGTAGTATAAGCATGGTTAAATTCAAAGAAAAGCATAATTGTCAGCTTTAAAGTCAAATATAAAATATGGTAAAAGATGTAAAAAGGGTCCCATGTTCTTTGTTTCGTAAAAACAGGTACAAAAGTGGAGCAGTTGTATAAAGTTCTTTGTTTATAACTACTATTTAGAATATCATTAAAATGAAAAGTTCTTATAATCACAACAAAAAGTTATCTATTTACTATATATATCCATTACTATTCCCAACAATTAAAGTGATCAGTTTAGGTGAGTCACCATCTAAAAACAAAATCCAACTTTTAAGATCAAATTTAACACCCTATTCAAGAATCATATTATTATTGAATGGGCGCGGGTTCGAATCCCGGCCCTTCCCTTCCTTATATATTTTTTTCTTTAATTGAGTTGAAGTTGTGTTTATAATTAATTCGATACGGCTTACTAATAAGATTGGCTTGTGGCTCAATTGGTCAAGTAAACATTTATAGGGTGGGGTTACCCGGGTCGAGACCAGCCCCATACATTGTTTTTCTTCAAATTCTTTTTAAGTTTCAACAATGGCAGAAAGGCCCCTGCAATTACATAATTTCATTAACTTATATTACTAACCATGTAAATGTATTTCCTTTAACAAATTAACTAATAAACTAATTACTTAAACGAACTAAGTTAGCATGTTCCAGTATTTATAAACTAAACTAACTAGGTTAGTTGGTAGAGGTTATAATTTAGTTTCTATTTATTACAAACTAACCCTTATCTTATATCTTTAATTAACCAACAAATTTAACTCTATTAACGGTTCCCTTATATAATTCTAACTGAACTAACTGCGGACCTTTATAAGTTTATCGTTTTTAATTCCGTCTTCGACTAACGCGATACGTGACGAATATTTAATTATAAAATAGAGTAAATTGCCATTTTAGTCCCTGTGGTTTGGGCCATTTTGCCAGTTTAGTCCAAAGGTTTCATTTTTAACATCTGGATCCAAAAAGGTTTCATCGTTGCCATTTTGGTCCAACTAACTTAACTCCATCCATATCTGTTAAAGCTGCCAAGGGCCTTTTTGTAAATTAAGAAAAAATGGTTAATAAAAAGAGAAATGAAATGACAAAAACGCCCTTGGCAGCTTTAACAGATATGGATGAAGTTAAGTCAGTTGGACCAAAATGGCAACGGTGAAACCTTTTTGGATCCAGATGTTAAAAATGAAACCTTTGGATTAAACTGGCAAATTGACCCAAACCACAGGGACTAAAATGGCAATTAACTCTATAAAATATTATTAACAACGAAATTAAATAAAAAAAATATATTTTTATTTAACTCAACGAAGGTCCGGTTTTCTAGACCCGGGTCGGGTTTCGGAGGTCCGTCTTTGGTGGATGTTACAGTCTCCCCTACTATTGGAATTTCGTCCTGAAATTAGGAGGAAACCGTTTGGGTCGGACAATGTATATGGTTTCTCACGGACATAGAAAGGTATTGTGTAGATTTGAGAATAACACGAAGAATTTAGAATCAGATTGTTTCTTAGGAATGTCTGTAATGAACGCTGAACACGAATCGTGAGGTTGCTGAGGGTAGACCCAAACTATCTTACGGTAGTGGTTACGTTTAGATCTAATTGAGGTGGAAACGTCCCTGGTAAGGGTTAAACAACTAGGTAAGAAATTGCTTTTAGTGACAAAGATACATAAACGAAGGGTGTAAATGATAATGTAGAAAATAGCCTATCAGAGGTAATATGAGTATTACATGGTGAAACCTAAGAATAGCGTATTGGAATTGGATTGCGACTTAAAAGAAATTATGTCTCGTAGTTAACTTGTGACACGAGGGAGTTAGCGAGCTGAGTGTAAGGTATACTCATGATAAACTACATTCCGTGTCACACCTTGGGATTTCGAAAAGAAACTTCCCCGTAAATTGCCACAAATGATAAGATTAAACTCTCAATGCCATAGAATTGAATCACTAAACATACAACCAAAACAAACTAACACAAAACCTCTCATGATTAGTCTAGTGTTGCTTTTGAAAATTTGATAGACGCACTAATATATAGGAAGTACCAACGCCGCATACACCATGTCTCTACCAAACTTTCGTCCACATCGTTATTCGAATCATGATTGACGACACAACAATACTTACACAGAACTTCCCATGACCAGTCTAACGAGGCTTTTGATATTTTGATAAGTACAATTATATATAAGAAGTACCAGCGACGTACCCATCATGTCCTTACCAAATTTCATCGACTTCATTATCCACTCATGATTGGTCCTATGTGACGATACTACTAACTCACACACTAAACAAGTATAACCAAATCACAAACAACCATAGCTTGACATAATACTGCTTGTGTCCTTAACTTTTACAAGTTAAGCTTTGACCGCGTCCTTGTCCCTTACGGGTCAGCTCGGCTAATAAATCATGAATTTGCAACAACATGCATTGATAATAATGTGAAATGACCATAACATCATGAAGAGACAATGTGTAACACACCATGTTTCGAAAGTCAAAGTCAAAGTCAAGATTGAAGTCAAAGAAAGAAAAGATTGCTAATTGCGATCTGTCTCTCCTTGCTCAACTACTGTTTTGACTTATTTGACTTGTAGACAGTCTATTTACTTGTTACGTTAGTCGTATTATGTGGAGTACTTGTTAATAATCGAGGTTTTATCGCTATTTATCGATGTTTATCGCATGTTTGATCGCTTTATCGCTTATCGCAATCGCATTCGCATCTCGAATTACGTATTCTGGATATTGTTTTACGTGTGTGTGCTACTTATGTGTTACCTGTGCATGTGTTGTGGTGATTAATCGAAACGCAATCGCAAACAAATCGCAACCGCTAAACGCAAGTTAATTATGATGATTGTATGTTAGATATAGTAGTTGGGATTAAAAGTAATTTGAACGGGAACTCTATCGCATCGCAACGCTCAACACGCGAATCGAAACAACAAAACTCGATGCGCCAACACTCCAATCGAGTGGCCACCCGATCGAGTTGCCACCCGATCGGGCTGCCACCCGATCGAACAGCCACTTTCCCCCACTTTCCTTTTATGGAAACCCTATAAATACCCCTCATATGTCAACATCACTTAATGTTGACAGCTCTCACTCAACCAGCTCGCTCCAGCCTCTATTTCCTCCTATTTCTCGCGATTCTTGTAAGTTTTCAACTTAAATCTTGTACTTCCTTGATCTACACGCACTCCTACACCTTCCTATCCTTTGAATTTTAACTTTTCACCGTGAAATCACTAGATTCAAGGTGTTCTAGGATGATATCATCATGGTGTTGTTATGAACTTCATGTTTTGGCTTCAATCCACCAAGAACAACTTAGATCTGAACGATTTCCACATGAATAGACAAAGATCTATCATAGATCTGAACATATTTAAAGTAAAAAGGATTGAAAGATGGTTTTCTAACTTTCTTTCAACTCCTTTACACTCAATGCACTCAAAACCGATAGAATCGGACCTTGTTCTAACCTTCTACTCCTTCTTGGTGATGTGTTAGCTCAAGATCTGCGTTCTACCAAAGAGACAACCGATTCCAGGTTAAGCATGAACAACCGTCACGAATCTGTGAACGGGTCGGATTTAGGTGATTCCTGTCCGATCGGGTCACAAGGGTCTTGGCGAGGTTCTCTTGCTTAGCATGTAGTCACAACGTCTTGAGAAAACTGCAAACTATCTAAACCACCAAGTGTAAGAATGATCAGGCTACCGGGACGGATTGCCGTCCGATCGGATTGCCACCCGATCGGGCAGCCACCCGATCGGCTTGCACCTTGGCCCCACACTTAACTTTTATTTTCAAACTTTGAGGTTTTGAACATCGAACAGATTGTCGTTCGATCGGATTGCCACCCGATCGGATTGCCACCCGACCTTGTGATGTTTGAACTTCAACACTTAAACAATTTTCAACATGTTCAATGCATAATGAGTTCCAAACGGATTGCCACCCGATCGGATTGCAATCCGATCGAGTGACAAACTGCTGTGAACTTGTTCTCACTAAAGTGTCCTACCAATCGGATCGTCGCCCGATCGGACCGCCGTCCGATCGACCAACCTGAAGGGTAGAGATACTTCTCTGTTTTCAAAATGCTACAACAAAAACTTCAAAGCACAAGCCATCATACACAAACACATCCATCCTAAACGAGGTAACAATCCAATCGAATGGTCACCCGATCGGATTGCCATCCAATCGGATTACCATCCGATCCACTGACACTTCACATCGTTTTACGTGCCGCTTATCGTTTATGCTATCGTTCTGATCAGGCTAATCTTGATCTAAGCGCTCCCTTCAATCCATCATCGCATTGAGTATACTCGACCCCTTTTTGCTTTACGCACTTTTGGGGGTTACATGCATTACTTATTCTAAATCACATCGAACACACTACACAATACTTTAACGCTAACCGTTACCACATGTTATACGTGACTTAATGAATGCTTGTTTTTTATGTTTACACATGGATTGCTGTCTACCTGCCTTAGCAACGATAGTACTATAGTTTGGATTCAGCACCTGTTCACTCAGGGGTTGTTAAGGACAATTAATTACATGGCTCACAGTGGTGAGTGTGTATTACGAACAGCCTTGCGCAGTCAACCCGCAGTCATTGGTATTGATAGGATCATGTTGATATCTTACGTGCTTCATTTCACACTGTGTACGTGCTGGTTATGTGTAAACGATTTCGAACTCTATTAAATCTATTAAACTTGTATGCTCACCTTTACACTATGTGTATTGACTTTTACTTTAACGTATGTGGCAGGTGATTAAGATGTTTAATTGCTTGGCTTGTTGTGAAATCGAGGCTAGGAAAGGTCTAGCAACCAATAAACAAATTGTCTGTATTTAAATTCTGAGTTGTCGGAATAGAACAATTTGTCTTGACTTTGCCTGTAATAATTATGTTACTTTTATGTCATGGTATGGGACGTGATGCTTTAAATGATTGGTAATAATAGTTGTTATGGAAACTTCTGGACAATCTGTTTCGCTCAGTGTCACGCCCCGATGTTTCCGCCATCGGTTGGGGTGTGACAGATTGGTATCAGAGCCATAACTATAGGGAATTAGGCAAGACTCGACCTAGTCCGGGTCGATGTCTTAGAAACGACCTAGTCTATAGTTAGGTACCAACAGACCGACTTGTGCATACCCTTTGGGGTTTTATACAAGCTTGCTTGCTATATCTCGCTATTTCTCTCTTACGCTACACTATCACTGCACTCTAATTTTTGAAAATGAACGAGCGATTAGGTCGAGATTAGGTGTGAAAACCGCAAACTCTCGACTAAATTACTTGTTCAACCCGCATTTTTATCTATAAACACGAGAATTTGCGTTGAATCAGGAGTGAAATCCGTAATTTAACGTAGATTTTCCTCTAATTTTTATCAAAAAAGGAGCGAAGTTGTCAAGTCAGGGGTGAAACCCGAACCTTTGACGACTTGTTCCGCCTTTATTTTTGGTTTTATAAAATCTCACCAAAGTCTCGACGGATTCCAATGACTTGAAGTCACGCTTTAACTGGAAGGATGCGTGCCATTCGCCCAAATGTAAGGCGAGAGCACAATCCCGAAGGTCAAAGTGTGTACCAAAGGTCTTCGTGAATAGTCGGACCACTTTGAGTAGTCGATGTCTATCAGCCGCAGACAATCTATCTCTCGATTTTTATGTGTTTCGATTCTGAGCTCGCTACTGCCGACTTTGATATTTGCCGGTTTTATGTGGATTTTGTGTGACTTTACCTGTTTATGTGTCTCGATTTTTGGTGATTGTATTCGCTTTTCGCTTCGCTTTGATCGACACACACGACTCGCACTGCATCCCTACCTCAAGACGCTGACAAATCGCTACTATTTGTGTACCACCGTACGCTATGTTGCTCGCTAATCGCAATCGCTATTCTCGAACACTCACGGACTTTGAATGATAGGTTTCTGTATTCTGTCTGCCTCTATGTGCCTTTTGTGCCTTACGTGCTTATGTGCTTCTGTGCTTATGTGAATCGGTGCTTATGTGCCTATGTGCTTATGTGTAACGAGATCGTGTTCCTGAGCTTTAGTATTATTAGGCGTGTGAGGTGAGATTCGATTATATTGTGTCTGAGTCCTATGGCGATGTTTGTTGCAGACAATGTCGTCATCTGGATCCCGTCACTCGCACGCTGTTCATCAGAGCCAGAAAGACAAATGCCTTGCTACTCTCGTCGCCAAGCAAATGGCAAAGGTTGTTCCTCAGATCGTGAGTGAACTATACGAGAATGTGAGCAAATCGTTTGAAGAGTCCAGGACTGAAACCCCTAAAGCTGCTTTCAGCTTTAAGTAGTTTGAAGCTTGCAAACCGAAAGAATTAACTGGCGAAGATGGCCCTACGGCCTTGTTTCAATGGTTTGATTTGATCGAGGTCACCCTGCGCCAGAGTGGTTGTCCTGACAATCTCCGCACTCTGAATGCCACCGGCGTTTCCCAGTCCCGCGCTTTAGACTGGTGGACGACCGAGAGGAACAAATGCAAAAATGATGTAGCTTATGTCCTGACATGGGATGAGTTGAAGAACTTCATGTTGGAAGAGTTCTGCCTTCCCCATGAGCGCCAAAAGTTGGAGGATGAATTCTGGCATATCAAGCAGAAAGATGGTGACAACGCTGCTCTAACTGCTCGCTTCAAGCAGCTCAGTATTATCTGTCCTGATCAAGTCAAGACTGCTGATATGACGATCAAGAAGTACATTCAAGCTCTGCCACATTGTGTTACAGATTTTGTGCATGCTTCAAAGCCAGCAACAATCGAGGAAACTTACCTGCTTGCTGCTGAAATCAACGACAAGCGAGTCAAAGCTGGTTTTTGGGATAAAGCTTCGAAGAACCTGCATCAAGCTACCACCGTCGCATCTGCTGAAACCGCTGCTACTCCTCAGTCTTCCAAGTCCTCTGATCGCAAGTGGAAGAACAACAACAGCAACTCCAACAACAAGAACTGTGCTGTCACTACTGCTACCACGCTTCAGGCTGCACCCGCCAAACAGCAATCCCAGCACCGATCAGCTCCAGCACCAGTTACCCAAGCACCGCCTGCAAAACGTGCTTATACTGGTCCCTACCTTGCCTGCCCGACATGTACCTACCATCATCCAGTGGGAATCGCCTGAAGATATTGCGTGCATTGCAATATGTATGGCCATTTCACCGCCAATTGTCGAACTGGCCCCGTAACGCCGCAGCTCCAGCTCCTGCTCAACAAGCTCTTCTCACCGCTCCTCAAGGCCAGCAAGCGGCTCAGGCACCCGCGATCAATGCTAGAGTCTGCTTCGCGTGTGGTGATCCCAACCACTTCGCGAACATGTGCCCGAACAGAGTAGTGAAACAAGAGCCTCAACAACAGTAGCCTCAGCAACAGCAGCAGCAACAGCCTCAGCAGCAACAGCAACAAGCCGCCCACGGCAGAACTTTCAACATCAATGTGCGTCAGGCGCAGGCCGACAACAATGTGGTTAATGGTACGTTCCTTGTGAATGGTATTTATGCTTCGTGTTTGTTTGATACTAGAGCCGATAACTGTTTTGTATCGTTTGAGTTCGAAAAGCTCCTTAATCGTAAGCGCTCCCATCTTCCCTCGACGTTCGATGTTGAAGTTGCCACCGGAAGAACTGTCGCTGTCAATTCTGTTCTTCGTGATTGTACTCTCGAGCTCAACAATCACATCTTTCCAATCGACCTTATTCTGATGCAGCTTGGAAGTTTTGACATCATAGTAGGCATGGACTTTCTTCGTGAAAACCATGCTGAAGTTGTGTGCTTCGATAAGATGATTCGATTCTCACTCGCTAATGGTGATTTATTATGTGTTTCTGGTGAAACTGCTTCGAAGGGTCTCAAACTTATGTCATGTGTCCAAGCTAGCAAGTATCTCCGCAAGGAATACAGAGATTTCTTGGCTAACATTGTAGTAGCGGAGAAAGAAAAGAAAGGAGTGAAAGACGTCCCCGTTGTTTGTGAATTTCCTCAGGTCTTTCTCGATGAACTTTCAGGCTTACCGCCAAGTCGTGATATCGACTTTCGTATCGACCTCATTCCTGGAGCCAACCCTGTTGCTAAAGCTCCTTATCGACTCGCTCCATCCGAGATGCGTGAACTCTCGAGTCAGCTCCAGGAATTTCTTGATAAAGACTTTATTCGCCCGAGCACCTCTCCGTGGGGCGCACCAGTCCTTTTCGTCAAAAAGAAGGATGGGTCGTTCCGGATGTGCATCGACTACAGGGAGTTGAATAAGTTGACAATCAAGAATCGCTATCCCCTGCCTCGAATTGATGATTTGTTTGACCAGCTACAAGGTGCTAGGTGTTTCTCCAAGATCGACCTACGCTCAGGCTATCACCAATTGCGCATCCAAGAGGAGGATATACCCAAAACCGCTTTTCGCACCAGTTACAGCCACTATGAGTTCGTTGTTATGCCTTTTGGTTTAACCAACGCACCCGCAGTTTTTATGGATCTGATGAATCGTGTGTGTAAACCATTTCTTGACTGATTCGTCATCGTGTTCATCGATGATATCCTGATCTATTCCAAGTCGAAAACCGAACACGCGTGGCATCTACGTTTGGTTCTCGAGCTACTCCAAGGGAATCGACTCTACGCCAAGTTCTCCAAGTGCGAATTTTGGCTGGAGGTGGTTCAATTCCTCGGTCATATTGTCAATAATCAAGGTATCCATGTCGATCCCGCGAAGATTGAAGCTGTTAAGAGTTGGGTTACGCCGAAGAACCCGTCTGAAGTCCGTTCTTTTCTCGGGCTAGCGGGCTATTATCGTCGATTTATCGAAGGGTTCTCAAAAATCGCCGTGCCGCTTACTTCCCTCACGCATAAAGACAGATCCTTTGTTTGGGGAACTGAACAGGAGTCTGCCTTCCAAACCCTCAAGAACATGATTTGCAATGCTCCCATCCTTGCTTTACCCGATGGAAACGATGACTCCGTTGTCTATTGTGATGCCTCGAACCTTGGTCTTGGTTTTGTTCTCATGCAACGAGACTAGGTTATCGCTTACGCATATCGTCAGCTCAAGATCCACGAGAAGAACTATACAACCCATGACCTCGAGCTAGGCGCAGTTGTTTTTTTGTTGAAGATTTGGCGACACTACCTGTATGGTACAAAGTGTATGGTCTTTACCAACCATAGGAGCCTACAACACATCTTTATCCAGAAAGAACTTAACATGCGTCAACGCCGATGGGTAGAACTTCTTAACGATTATGACTGTGAGATTCGTTATCATCCTGGCAAAGCAAATGTCGTTGCCGACGCCCTCAGTAGACGAAGCTATCTGCATAGCCCCCACAATGTTCAAGCCCGACATCATCTCGAAACCCTCATCCGCGAAGCCCAACATGCTTGTTTTACTGAGCGCACTTTGAAGAAGGAAAGGATCTATCACGATGGAGCCCATCTTGTGAATAAGTCGAATGGGATATTCCATTATCTGGACCGAATCTGGATCCCTAAGCGGACCGACTTGCGACAGATTTTGATGGACGAAGCCCACAAATCTCGGTATTCTATTCATCCCGGTGCCGATAAAATGTACCAGGACCTTCGCTACAATTACTGGTGGTCGGGCATGAAGAGAGATATCGCTCTCTATGTTGGGAAGTGGCTGACTTGCTCGAAGGTCAAGGCCGAACATCAAAGACCCTCTGGCTTACTTGAACAACCCGCAATCCCTATGTGGAAGTGGGAAATTATAGCTATGGACTTCATAACGAAGCATCCGCGTACGCTATCAGGTCACGACAACATCTGGGTTGTCGTTGATCGTTTGACCAAATCTACTCATTTTCTGCCGATACTAGAAGACTACAAGGTAGAAAGATTAGCCCGAATCAACACCAACGAGATCATTTGTCGACATGGGACGCCTCACGACATCATCTCTGACCGTGATGCTCGGTTTACCTCGCGTCTGTGGGAAACGTTTCAAGCTGCTCTCGGTACTACGCTTAATCTGAGTACCGCATTACATCCCCAAACCGACGGTCAGACTGAGAGAATGATCCATACCCTTGAAGACATGCTCCGTTCGTGTGTCATAGATTTCGGTGGTAATTGGGACGCATACTTACCTTTGGTCAAATTCTCGTATAATAACAGTTATCATTCCAGCATTCAAATGGCACCATTTGAGGCATTATACGGAAGAAGATGTCGGTCGCCTATTGTGTGGCACGAGATCGGTCACTCGCAATTAACCGGTCCTGAGCGATTGCAAGAAACGACTGACAAAATCCTCCAAATTCGAGATAACCAGCTGAAAGCTCAGAGTTGTCTATCAGCGTAACTTTTCTGACGACGCAAGCCCCTTGAATTTGACGTTGGCGACCACGTACTCCTAAAGGTATCACCTTGGAAGGGTGTGGTCAGATTCGGCAAGAAAGGGAAACTCGCGCCTCGATATGTTGGACCCTTTAAGATTCTGGAAAGGATTGGAAAAGTGGCTTACAGACTCGAACTACCGGAGGAACTTAATAACGTTCACCCGACTTTCCACGTGTCTAACCTTAGAAAGTGCCTGGCTGAGCATGATTTGTATGTACCTCTTGAAGACCTCCAAGTAAACTAAACACTACACTTCGTGGAGAAGTCCGTCGAGATCATGGACCGCCAAACCAAGCAGCTCAGACGCTCGCGCATTCCCATTGTGAAGGTTCGATGGGAAGGCAAACGAGGCGCAGAGTTCGCTTGGGAACTCGAAAGCGACATGAAGGCGAAGTACCCGCAATTGTTTGTTACGGCTGAATCCTAATTTTGGGACGAAATTCCCTTAACAGGGGGAGGCTATAACACCCCGTGTTTCGAAAGTCAAAGTCAAAGTCAAGATTGAAGTCAAAGGAAGAAAAGATTGCTAATTGCGATCTGTCTCTCCTTGCTCAACTGCTGTTTTGAATTCTTTGACTTGTAGATAGTCTATTTACTTGTTACGTTAGTTGTATTATGTGGAGTACTTGTTAATAATCAAGGTTTTATCGCTATTTATCGATGTTTATCGCATGTTTTCTCGCTTTATCGCTTATCACAATCGCATTCGCATCTCGAATTACGTATTCTGGAAATTGTTTTACGTGTGTGTGCTACTTATGTGTTACCTGTGCATGTGTTGTGGTGATTAATCGAAACGCAATCGCAAACAAATCGCAACCGCTAAACGCAAGTTAATTATGATGATTGTATGTTAGATATAGTAGTTCGGATTAAAAGTAATTTGAATGGGAACTCTATCGCATCGCAACGCTTAACACGCAAATCGAAACAGCAAAACTCGATGTGCCCAACACTCCAATCGAGTGGCCAACCGATCAAGGTGCCACCCGATCGGGGTGCCACCCAATCGGGTTGCCACCCGATCGGGCTGCCACCCGATCGACCAGCCACTTTCCCCCACTTTCCTTTTATTGAAACCCTATAAATACCCCTCATATGTCAACATCACTTGATGTTGACAGCTCTCACTCGACCAGCTCGCTCCAGCCTCAATTTCCACCGATTTCTCGCGATTCATGTAAGTTTTCAACCTAAATCTTGTACTTCCTTGATCTACACACACTCCTACACCTTCTTATCCTTTGAATCTTAACTTTTAACCGTGAAATCACTACATTCAAGGTGTTCTAGGATGATGTGATCATGGTGTTCTTATGAACTTCATGTTTTGGCTTCAATCCACCAAGAACAACTTAGATCTGAACGATTTCCACATGAATAAACAAAGATCTATCATAGATCTGAACATATTGAAAGTAAAAAGGATTGAAAGATGGTTTTCTAACTTTCTTTCAACTCTTTTACACTCAATGCACTCAAAACCGATAGAATCGGACCTTGTTCTAACCTTCTACTCCTTCTTGGTGATGTGTTGGCTCAAGATCTGAGTTCTACCAAAGAGACAACCGATTCCGGGTTAAGCATGAACAACCGTCATGAATATGTGAACGGGTCGGATTTGGGTGATTCCTGTCCAATCGGGTCACAAGGGTCTTGGCGAGGTTCTGTTGCTTAGCACGTAGTCACAACGTCTCGATGAAACTGCAAACTATCTAAACCACCAAGTGTAAGAACGATCCGGCTACCGGGACGGATTGCCATCCGATCGGACAGCCGTCTGACCGGATTGCCACCTGATCGGGCAGCCACCCGATCGGCTTGCACCTTGGCCCCACACTTAACTTTTATTTTCAAACTTTGAGGTTTTGAACATCGAACGGATTGTCGTCCGATCGGATTGCCACCCGATCGGATTGCCACCCGATCGGATTGCAATCCGATCGAGTGACAAACTGCTTTGAACTTGTTCTCACTAAAGTGTCCTACCAATCGGATCGTCGCCCGATCGGACCGTCGTCCGATCGACCGACCTGAAGGGTAGAGATACTTCTCTGTTTTCAAAATGCTACAACGAAAACTTCAAAGCACAAGCCATCATACACAAACACATCCATCCCAAACGAGGTAACAATCCAATCGAATGGTCACCCGATCGGATGACCATCCGAATGGATTGTCACCCGATCGACTGACCATCCGATCGGATTGCCATCCGATTGGATTACCATCCGATCCACTGACACTTCACATCGTTTTGCGCGCCACTTATTGTTTGTGCTATCGTTCTGATCAGGCTAATCTTGCTCTAAGCGCTCCCTTCAATCCATCATCGCTGTGAGTATACTCGGCCCCTTTTTGCTTTACGCACTTTTGGGTGTTACATACGTTACTTATTCTAAATCACATCGAACACACTACGCAATACTTTAACGCTAACCGTTACCGCATGTTATACGTGACTTAATGAATGCTTGTTTGTTATGTTTATACATGGATTGCTGTCTACCTGCCTTAGCAACGATAGTACTATAGTTTGGACTCAGCACCTGTTCACTTAGGGGTTGTTAAGGACAATTAATTACATGGCTCACAGTGGTGAGTGTGTATTACAAAATGCCTTGCGCAGTCAACCCGCAGTCATTGGTATTGATAAGATCATGTCGATAACTTACGTGCTTCATTTCACACTGTGTACGTGCTGGTTATGCGTAAACGATTTCGAACTCTATTATATATATTAAAATTGTATGCTCACCTTTACACTATGTGTATTGACTTTTACTTTAACGTATGTGGCAGGTGCTTAAGATGTTTAATTGCTTGGCTTACTGTGAAATCGAGGCTAGGAAAGGTCTGGAAACCAATAAACGAAATGTCTGTATTTAAATTCTGAGTTGTCGGAATAGAACATTTTGTCTTAACTTTGCCTGTAATAATTATGTTACTTTTTATGTCATGGTATGGGACGTGATGCTTTAAATAATTGGTAATAATAGTTGTTATGGAAACTTCTGGACAATCTGTTTCGCTCAGTGCCACGCCCCGATTTTCCGCCATCGGTTCGGGTGTGACACAATGGAACGCTAAAGATAATAAATGACTTTAGCATAAAATGCCTAAACCAACATAACATTAGCGTAATTGTCTGAGTACAAAATGAAAAATATGATGATAATTCAAAAGAGTAAAATGCATGAATAGTGCTTGTGGTTTGTAAAAGTAACACCCTTAGCCCCCAACTTTTAAAAATTACACTCGTGCTCCCTTTGGTTTGCTCGGTTGTTACTCGGATGGTCCCTAAAGTGGATGACAGTTAGTTTTCTCTGTTAAATGTGTTCGAAATGACTAAATTACCCCCAACCAATTAAAAAAATTAAAAAAGATATAAAGATTGATGGCCCCACTCATCTTCTTCCTCTCTCTCTCAAATCCATCACCACCTGCACCTTAAACCCACAGCCACCACCTCCATCGTCACCTTCAAAATCAACAAATTTCAAACAATTGATCTGCAAATTCCCCTATTAACAACTAATGCAACATGCCCACCAACAAAATCTTGCAAAAAATTAAGAATCAAGAAACTAAAAATTCAAAAAATCACATTACACGATTATGTTCCTGGACAGTAATCATGTGCGCACTTGGAATGACAAAGGGATCTGCACACATACATCTCATTATTATTATTATTATTATTATTATTATTATTATTATTATTATTATTATTAAACAAACAAACATATGCTTTCAAGATTTCCCATTTCAACCCAATTTCAATTTTTACTTTTACATCTCCGATTCAATCATCCAAGAGAGAGAAAGAATCTTGAAAGACAGACCACCTACCCTCCTCTTTTTCTGTACCCCACCAACACGACACATCCTCCCACATCCATCAAGAGAGAGAGAGAGAGAGAGAGAGAGAGAGAGAGAGAGAGAGAGAGTTGACGAGGTAAATGACTGTGCTGGCCATGGCCTCCGATTGTTCTGTTCCGACTAAGGTTCCAAAACTGTACCTTTCCGATTGGCCACACACAACGGCACCATGGTTGGAATCACACGCCCGACAAATGTGTAATCTCTAGCCACGAAGTGAAGAACAAAGGTTCCACAATAGGTGTTAGATAGAGTTCCTGCGAGTTCCGATAAGTTGTATTGTATCTGATGACTAATTTTTTACTCAGATCCATCTAAACCTAACTTGGAACTAGTGATATTTGTTGACACTGTGTGGAATGTTTTCTCTCAGGCGAAGTGTGCTGTTGATTGTGATGGTCATTTTGTCGAATTTATGGTGAACTATAGTGTAGGCAGCAGTGGCTACACTCCTTAGTGGTGATCTCCAGCAAGAAGATGTTGTCGGAACAAGGGAGAAGATGGAGAGGGTGGGTGGGGTCTGGGTCTTTTATTGTTGAATATATTGTTTTTTTAATGGAGGGTAATTTTGTCATTTCACATTAACTTAACTGAGAAAACTAATGCCCGTTTGACTCAGGGACTATCCGTGTACCAAAGTCATAAACCACAGGGAACATGAATGTAATTTCCAAAAGTCGGGGACTATAAGTGTTATTTTACCAAACCAATGGGAGCATCCGACCATTTTACTCTAATTCAAAATAAAAACTTCGAAGCTTCTAAATTGTCTTGGGATCGAAATAGTATAAGAGATTTGCTCATTCAGACTTGACTTACACGTTTCCCTCGTCGTTGTTAGCCCCAACTTGATTCACATTGACGTTGAAGGCTCTACCCATGGCTGCCTGGTTTGCTTGGTTAATTAGGTTAGCCCGGGCTTGGGCATTAATAATGTTAACCCACCTAGGACAAGTGTTTCTAAAATGGGTGGGGTCCCCACAGTTGAAGCACGCCGTAGTATATGGCATCATAGGGTAGTTGGGCTGATAGTAGGGTGGAGTCACGTTTTGAGCATGATATGGAACCATCATCAAATTGGATTGGGGGAAAGGTTGGGCTAGGACTTGTGCATTCTGTGGGTTTCGTGGCCGGTTAGTTGCTTGATTTTTGGGGATGCGACTGCGGCTAGTGATAAACTATTAACCGCTGAACCATTTTTTAGCTGACGATAATTCCCCCTACCTCAAAAGAAATCCTTTTTTCAGTCACTGGTAAATGCCAAAATTCTATCAAAATTTGACCTAAAGCCGGGTTTTTGGCAACTAGGGATCAAACCAGAAGACAGGCCAAAAACGACTTTCTGCATCCTAAACCACCATTATCAATGGAAGGTGATGCCCTTTGGCTTGAAAAGCGCTCCGTCCGTTTTCCAAAAGGCAATGGTGCGCTTGCACCAATCCTTGATAATTCCCTGATATACATTGATGATATCCTCTTGTTCTCCGAAGATGAAGACTCGCATATAGAATTACTCACAAAATTCCACTCCATAGTAAAACAATATGGAATCCACTCCATAGTAAAACAATATGGAATCACGCTTTTAGAAAAGCAAATGGAAATAGGAGTTTGGGAACGAAAATCACCGATGGCGTGTAACCACAACCGCACATCTCCCAAGAACTCCATAAATTCCCATATAAGCTGACGTCACAAAAAGAAGTACAACGGTTTCTTGGCTTAGTCAATTATATGGCTGATTTTTTGCCAAAATTGTCAAATCACACAGTACATCTGTTCCCCATGTTAAAAAAAGAATCCGCCGGTGTGGTCAGAAAAGCAAACGCAAGCTGTAAAATGGATAAAGCAACTTGCCGATGTGATGCCTCCTTTAAAGATTCGTGCAACAACCGACAAACGGATGCCAGTGATGAACATTGGGCAGCAGTTCTTATTGCAGAAGATGATGAAGTTGTCAGAACAATATGTGGATACAAAAGCGGCACGTTTAAAGAATCAGAAAAACATTATCACTCCACGTACAAAGAAATCTTAGCTGTAACGAAAGGAATCGAAAATTTTCAATTCCATCTAGTCGGCTACAGTTTTTTGATTGAGATGGACATGTCCTCTTTCCCAAAAATGCTTGAATTCAAAAGAAAGATGCTATCAGAATCACAATTATTACGATGGGCGAATTAGTTTTCACAATGGACATTTACTATTAAGTATATCAAAGGCAAGGACAATATCCTTGCAGATTTTTTGCCCAGACCAAAGGCCTACAAATTCAAGGGCTCTAACATGGTTCAGCATTACCACTCTCACCACAAAGACATCATACTAACAGTCTTCATGATGAACGCCGCTAGCTCCCAAACTCCAGATGAAGCCATTCCACTCAACCAAGAATTTAAAGAGAAAGAGATCCCAGAGGAGATCATTGAAGTCATAGCAGATCAAGCTCTGAAAGACCGGTCAGTCTTGAACTACAAGACATTTCTCACTATCACTTTGAGAAACCATGGCTTGTTTATGAAAGGTCTAGTCTTTCACCCAAACTATCCTTTCATGAATGTCTTTCATATTCGAGATTTATATAAAATTATCAAAAGAAGCACTATATTTCTTCTGGTACCTTTTTGAAGCTTTCACTATTGCTATGTCTTTCAACACTGCCAAATTACTACAATACCTAATTGACTGTCAGTTTGGTTAATTATCCAAAGAACAAAAGCATACACTCACTCTACTCTAATCGTTTCTCCCACCCCACCAATGGACTGGACAGATGGTTGCATCCAACAAAAAGTATTGTGTCATTATGTTTATAAGGCCTAGATGTTACATTACACCCACATCAATTCCCTAGGACGGAAAAGAAACCATTTATCATGCCCCTTTTTGCTTCATCCATGCTTGGGTTAGTTATAAGCCCTTAACCTTTTTCTTCAAACTCTTTCACGAGCAAGAATGGATGAACGTCCGAAAGTGCCTAGCTACTGCAAATGGCTTCAAACCAGAAGATATGCCCAAAGATGTCCTAGATGGTGTAAATGCGTGGCAAAATGAAGACCCACACTCAAAAATATGGAATAACGCTCACAAAGAATATATCCGGACACATCTTACCAAAGGAGTCATCAGGTTTAGACCCAGCAGTAGATCTGGATTCACTATAAAAAAGAAGATTTATTATGTATTTTAGTTTACTAGTGGTGTGTTTAGGTTAAATAAAGCTTTAGGGGCTGTTTCGCAGCATCTGAATGGTTAAGTGCTGAATCAGTAAGAGGTCTGAACCATTAAGTGCTGAACCAGTAAGAGGTCTGAACATTAAGAGCTTGTATAATGCTTAACCATTCAAAGGCAAAAGTTTGACCAATTCAGATTAGAGGTCTTAACCATTCAGAATCTGTATAAATCTTAACCATTCAGAGGCAAATGTCTGAACCATTCAGACATCTACTCGTGAAACAAACAGTCTGAACCATTAAATGCTGAACCAGTAAGAGGTCTGAACCATTAAGAGCCTCGCTAAGAGGTAAACAAACAGCCCCTTAATCACTCTTAAAGTGATGTAAGCACTTATGTCATGTATTTTGTTATTTTCCTAGATTTTTTTCTGTGTATTATTAAATGTGATGTCATGGATGATGTAATCAAGTCTTTCCTTGGACTATAAAAGGAAGGCTCCAACTCATTTGTAGAGCATCACTGGAAAGAAATAAAATCATCTTCTATATTTCTCTCTATCTTCTCTCTACTTTCTCACTCTAAATTCCATAGTTTAGTATAGAGTCTTGAGTCAATCTGAGTCATTCTAAGTCCTCACCCTTGAGTCTTTTATGTTTATCACCCTAGCCACCCTTCAAAGTCTTACCGTTCTTATATAGATCAGCCATACCCTCCCCCTAAATCTCAAAGTTTTACTGGTCTTATATAGATCAGCCATACCCTCCCTGGTCTTATATAGATCAGCCATACCCTCCCTCTAAATCTCAAAGTCTTACTGGTCTTATATAGATCAGACATACCCTCCCTAACCTAGCCTTGATTCCAAGTGCTCCTGCTAACACACCTTTCAATTCTCGTTTTTAAACCTTTATTTTAGTTTCAAATCGCCTATAATGAACCTAGTCGTGATTCCAAGGGCTCCAGCCAATACACACCATCAGTTTACTTTTAATCATTATCTTTCAAGCATTCTTCAAGACCCATTATTTCTTATTCAAACACACAATCAATTCGTATGTTTTATTAGAAACTAGGTTTAAATAAGTTCACCGCGTTGCGGCGAATTTCTATTGTTATTTAGTCTGTTTACATATGTTTTGAAATTATTACGAGCGTGTTACGAACGGAACTGCTGACAAGAATAAAAAGAAAATGTAGAAAAAAAACACTAAAAGATAACCGAAAGAAAATCAACCAAAAAAGTTGTATGGTAACGATCACTACGTCAAAAAAGGCTTACGGCCACACAAAAAAAGTGTGACCATACGCCTTTTGCCACACTTTTTTTTCCAACTCAAGTGTGACCAAAGGTCTAGTCATCGTAGGTATTATACGGCCACATTCACGTTTAGTGGCCGTAGCAACTTAAATGTGTGGCTAAAGGGTACCACTATTTCTTGCTGGAATCAAAATTTTGTACAATAAGTGAGGCTAAAGGGTAGCAACAGCCACATGAATTTATTGTAATTGTGACAATTTCTATTATATAGTCACTTAAAAGTTTGTTTTAGCCACATCAATTTAAAAAAAATGTGACAAAAAGGGTTGTTGTAATCAAGCATTTCATTCATTAAGTGTGACTAAATGATAGTAGTGGCCACATGAACTCACTGTACGTGTGGCCATTTTAGTATTTGGCCACATGAGTTTACTATAAGTGTGGCTAAAACTATTTCTAGACACACAAAACAATTTTGTAATTTTAAAAGTGACTATTGTCTAACCTTTAGTCGCACATAAAGTTTTATAATTTTAAGTGTGGCTATTGTTTAACATTTGGTCACACATTTCTCTTTTTTCTCATGACATTTGCTATCATTCCGTCATACAAATAAAAATAAAGTGACAATAGTGTGGCTATTGTGTATGTAAAGCCACATGAAGTTATGTGCTTTTAAGTGTGGCTAATGGCTAACATTTGGTCACATATAATTTACTTTTCTTATCACATTTGCTATCATTCTGCCACATAAAAAACAAACTAATGACAACGTGACTAATGATTATGTAAAGCCACATGAATGTTTATAATTTTAAGTGTGACTATTCTCTAACCTTTAGCCACACATATTCATTTTGTGCATTACGTATGTTATCATTCCGTCACATAAAAAAACAAAATAAGGATTGTGTGGCTAAAAGTTATGTAAAGCCATATGATTTTTTTTAAATGTGGCTAGTGTATAACTTCGGTCACACATAATATTTTTTTACCAATGACGTTTGCTAATATTTCGTCACACCAAAATAAACAAAATGGCGATGGTGTAACTAATGATTATGTAAAGCCACAAGAAATCGTGTAATTTTAAGTGTGACTATTCTCTAACCTTTGGACACACATATTTGTCGTGGTTCTATATGGCTATTTTCGTGTAATTAGCAATTTTGCTTTCAATGTTTCGTAAAATTAAAACGATAGTAAACATGAGAAAAAACCTAAAACCAAATGATATTAACAATAATAAACCAAAATCCATACAAAAGTTTTCAATTTAGTTACTATATACATAAACTTCTAATCAAAAGCTATCTACAAATGAGTCAGCAACTTCAACATAACTTGCATCACTCCTAACAGCACTTTTGTCTCAACATGCATCACTCGTAGCAGCACTTGCAACAACATAACCATCTCTCAAGATTTTGACCTATAATGGAGTTCTTTCACAAAGCTCAACTCTTCAATTTCAGACACAATTGAAACACAACCTGTAGCCTTTTTTGAAACTTTAAAGGTTTTCTCCAGCCTGCAACACACAACTGAAACTTAATTTAACTATATAATAAATTTAAAGTGAATAAAATTTTATAATTCAATTTATGACTCATTCGCCGATAATAATCCATACTGACAATCTGACTAATGACACTCCCAACTTTCGCTTTCGTTGCCAAAGGCAATCTCACTTGCATAATCATCATATATTTACACGTGGATTTCCACTCGACTTCGCTTACATGGATTATTATAAGCAAAATCAAGTGTAAACTGTTGACGATTATACGAGCGAAACTGCCTTTCGGCAACGAAAATGAAAGTTATAAGTGCCATCAATAAAAAGTCTATTATTTATATTATTTTTTATCTATTACATTAATTAATAGATAACAAACGAGCCAAGCCCAAGCCGAGCTCGAGCTTGAGAAAATACCAACGAGCCGAGCTCAAGCTTTGAAAATAAAGCTCGAATCGAGCCGAGCTCGAGCCTAAGCTCTCATAATTTAATCGAGCTCTAGCTTGGTCAAGCTCGGGCTCGGCTCGTTTGCACCCCTAATTAAAAAGTAAGAACTTAAAGTGCAATATCATCTACATTTACATATGCATCCACATAAGTCAACATGGTAAATTGAAAATGAGCATTAACCAGTAACAATTTGACATTTGGACTATACATACAGAAAGATAACCTACGGTGAAAGAATGATAATCGAACAAAAAGTGCTTTCAAGTTGAGTCCTTGTTTGAGTTTCTGGTAGGTTTCATTCATCGCAAGTTCAATTACTCAAAAACAGAAAGTGTACTAAACGTTCAAATAGTTTTAATTTGTATATTTGACATAGAAGGCAGTGAAGGCACCAATAATGACTTTATTGTCATAATCTGGTCCATTTTTTGTTAATAAAAAAGAAAAGAAATAAGAAACAAAGAAAAAACATACATTCATGATTTGTGGCGCTTTTGAAGGACCATAACCATGAGTCACTTGGTACTCTCCTTGTAAAACACCCGCATGTGAAAACTGGTCTCATTGATCGTTCACAACTGTACCAAATTAAATTAGATAATAAAAACACATTCACAACTTACAAGTAGATTCATAAAATTTGGCAACCACATTTTACTCGCTAAAGCATTTAATGAAATTACCCTAAAAGTTTCCCAGTCAGAAGCCGATGAACGGTTTGCAACGATGATTGTACCTCCGCCGGCTCTGCGGCAAGGAATTTCCCTATCGTTTTTTATTTAAACTGAAGTGCAGCTCCATCCTGGTAATGATCAATTCATAAGTAATTTTTTAACCAATTTCATAATCAAGTGACAAGAATCAGCACAAAAATCAACTTTTTGAGTCGGTTGAACCTGTTTTCACTGTGAAAACACGTTAAACGGACGCAGAATGAAAAAAGAACCTTTTTTTCTTGTTTTCATTGTGTGAAAACAAGTTAAACAGAAACAGACAATTGTGTTTCTATCGGGTACGATCCATCATTTCTTCTCCATGGTACATAAAACAGACAATTGTGTTATAGACATGAGATATAAAGTACTTAAACACGTTGTATCCATGTTTAATAGTTGTGTAATTCACGTCGTCAAAGACCTATTAAACTCGATAAGACACGATTTGGCAGCCCTATTAAGGCTCAACATGATCCATTGAGACATGTACGATCTACTATTGTTCATTGTGATACATTAAGACCCAACATATTCCATTAAGACATGTATGATCTACTATGGGCCATCGTGATTCATTAAGGTCCAACATGGTCCATTAAGAAATGTATTATCTACTATTATCCATCGTGGTCAAATAAGGCTCAATATGATCCATTAAGACATTTAGAATCTACTATTGTCCATTGTGATCAACTAAAGCCAATATCGTTTATTTAGGTTCAAGAGTGAACAACTTGTTGAGAGTAAACTGAGTGAACTAATTTTGCCCCTTGATCATTCTTAGATTAAAAGGGCAAGATTGATATTAGCTAAGTATATTTAATTAAAATCCCTTAATTTTCTCATCTCTTAACTCTCTCTCTCTCTCTCTTTCATTTTTAATTATTTCTCCATTATTTCTTTATCTATAGATTTTTTTTTAATTTTTACTTGAATATTGTTTTTCTTTTGTTATCCGTATATATAGATATCATAATATATTGTTTTTAGCTTTTTATAATTTTCAATAAATATTTAAAAATTTCTTTGAGATTGAAATTGTAATTATTTTTTAGGTATTAACTTTTTTTTGAATATGTGATGAAGTTATTTATTTTTGCATACATGTGATATGTTTCGTTTTTATTAATTTCATAATTTTTATATGAATCTACTCATGTACATGCATAATATACTATATGTTGTTAATATACATATATGTAACCAATTTTGAATATAATACACAGATGTATAAAGACTATACACATGTGTATAAACTAATAACTATGTGTCTTGTATAAACTGATAGGTAACGAGACCTGTACACATATGTATAAACTAACAGTTGTGTATCTTTTATAAACTGATAGTTTTTGGCCCTGAGCCGTTGCCCACCCAGACCATTTCTGAAAGGGTAAATAATGGGTCCTAGGTTGTGTTGGTTTACAAAATATTTACAATATAAATAATATAGTTATGATATTATAAAGTGATAGATACGTATATTGTAAAAGTTCAATATGATGCACATTTATTGAAACAAAAGATACGATGTAAATATTAATTTTGTCCAACATGACATCAACTCAAACTCCAGCAAATAACCTTTAAAAAATACCAAATACAGTTCTACCAAGTAGTTGATAGATTTAAAACTTCAAGAGAGTAAAGTTTGGAGACCCCAATCTTCTATTCCTCAATCGTTCGTTCTGAGATGATGAAAGTTATAAATTAAAAATTTCCCCTTCTTCAATCTTCACGACCCACCAACATTTTATGACAAACATTACAAGTTATAAATTAAAAATTAAAGAATACCAGATAATTTAGTTTTAAAAATGCGCACATAGGACGCATAATGCGTAATGCAGTGTTGAGACTGTATCGTTGTAGTTGATGCATGTGATTCCATTATGCAGTCTTATATAAGCAGCAATTGAACATTTATAAAATCAAGTAATTGCTCCATCTGTTCATTAGCCCAACACCAAATGTATGTTTCCTGTAATTATTTAATTCAAAGCAACCATCACATTTGACTGCATTTATCTATCAACTGTAACCAGATGTTGACCATATTAGCCGCGACTCCAATATGATCACCTAGCCATCACTTTACAACATGTCGATTTGGAACAATTAAATGAAATTCCACAACCACTTCGACCATATCAACACAATCAAAATTGAAACAAATATAGGACTTAATTCTCACCTGGAAATTTCCCACCATCTATGCTCTCTCCATGACTTCCTGCAAATATATATCAGAAATGTTCTGCGATAATCCTATACAACTTTTTTTACCTGAAGGTAATAAAATAAGAACATGATAAAAAAAAGTCAAGAGGCAAAACGTACATACCATCACATTTAAAAATCACAACCCTGCAAAACAAATACTAGAAATTAGTGCAACTATATTAGAAATTCATTGCATAAAGCTAGACTTGTATGATATCTACAGAATTGTTGTCTGAGGATATTTAACCAAGTACCCAATAAGTACAACCTTAAAACTACATCACAAGAAAAGCAGTAGTGACCATCATTCCTGTATCCTACGCTGTAAACAAGCATAGCCGACTAAAAGACAGACCACCAAGACTTTTAGGAGAAGAAAGAATCAAAGAACTAAAAAAAGGGTAAATGCACGGTACCCCTGACCGCAGGAGGGATCCCCTCCCCAGTTTGATACCCGACCAAGCGCCCTGGCGGTGAATTCCCCAGTCTGCTCAGGGTAAGAATCGAACTTGCGACCTACCCCTTGCAGGTTTTAAGATGGGTGTCGGTGGCCACTGGGCTGACACCCAGTGGTTAAGAATAGGTAGAAAATAAACTAACAATGTATAATTTATTAAAGTAATTATGGTGTACATGAGTACATCTTACCCAGGGCCGTCCCTGAGAATCTTTAAAATTTCCGAGGCCAAGGAGAGTAAAAAGACGGCCCCTAATCACAACCGATCCAACTCGAGCTTGGCTCGTCAACAAATTTGAACTTGAAACTACTATTTATAGAGTATGAAAGCCATTAAAAACAAAGAAATGTATACATGATTCTAAATAAAGTTAAAAAAAGGCCATACCAATAATGAATATGTATATATTTTTATACTTTAGTTTACACTTATGGGCCAAATCTTAGTGAATCTATCCTCACTTAATAAGGAATCTACCATGCATAAAAATATAAAAACGCCACTGCTGGGTCTCGAAGCAAAGACCTATGCAGTGTTTCGAGATGGTATTTCCAACTAGACTACAGACATTTTATCGTATGGTATGCGGATGTATGAGTTAAATGGACATATATTTTTTTCATTACATCCCCGGCCCCTCGGGAGAGTGGGCCTTCGGCGATCGCCCACCCCGCCCCTCCATTGGGCCAGGCCTGATCTTTCCCGCACAAAGTGCCCGAAAATTCTCTGCGGTCTTGGGAACAGTATCTGAGAAGAGCTGCAAAACCATATAAAACATCCGAGTTTTCAGCAATATAATATAATAAGTGATGTGAACATCTACAGCAGATCCTTCCCTTCGTAGTAAGAATATATTTTATATCAATGCTATTTACAATACAAACCAGACATAAATATATACCTGCCAACAAGGTGTAACATAATGAGCATTTTTTTCATTTTCTTGGTGATCTCTTACATGCCACGTCCCTAAATCTAGTCAAATATGCGTTGTTAATTCATGTAAACTTGATTCTTTTAAGTACAATCATGAGCATTTTTGTCATTTTTAGAACTCTACATGTGTCAAGAGCTTTAACTAACAACATTTTGTCTAATTACGATTTCTTGGCAACAGAATTACAATAAACGAAAACAAACTGATACTTAGATGGCCTCTAAAACTATCATAATAGTTTGGTGACCTTGATGAAAGAAAACTTATACTTAAGTTACCTATATACTGTATCCTAAAAGAAGCGTTTTGAGTCAACTCGCCCTAACCGATTTTGTGCTGAGCCAAAGAATTGCTCATTGTGAGTTACAATAATATAATGTGCACAAATACCTGATGGTAGACTGAGAGCAACAATATGTTTATTAAGCGCATTTTGATTTTAAGCTAATATAATGCATTGTACTTCAATTAAGTCTTTTAGAATAGATTTATTTGCATTAAAAAATAATTAAATATATTCTTAAATCTTACGGTCAAGTCTGGTTTTCTTCCACCGGTTTTCAGTATAAACCATATACCAAACCGTTTGATACAGTTTGATATTTTTAAATAGATCGCGAACCAAACCAGTGACCGGTTTGAAACCAAACCATGAACACCCTACATCTAACAAGATCCTGAAACTGCATGAAAATTAAACACAACAAAATAATAATTCTCAGATTTTATATAGCTTAGGCAACAACGAAATTGAAAATTTCATAAACCAGGGTTTAGTTAAACAAGTAACATCATATCAATAGTGAGCCAAATCAAGCCCTAATTTTCAAACTTCAGAGTAATTCGACCAGGCGACACCAAATTCAGGAAAACCAACGTGACCACATACGAAGAACTAAATTCATAACCATAAATTTTGGTTATAAGATTTCTATAACCTAATTTTCTCAAAATTTTGGTGTAAATCACCTACCAAACCAAGATGAGCTTCAATCGATGTTGATGAACTGTGGAAATTATTATCAATTTTTTTCTCAAAGTTGGCTAAGCGCTGAAGCTTACGTATGGCAGAAAGATGATGGATTAGGGTTCCAATAGGGAGATGGAGGGTTATGTTCTATTTGTCAAGACCATTTGTAACTTTTAGCCACGTATAAAATTTTAGAAGTGGCTAACAAAATCTACTATTTGGTCACACAAATTCAGAAGTGACTATATATGTATATTGTATTTTTGCCCCATCAATAAAACTTACTATGGCAGTTAGTAATATTTAGTCACATTTTTTCAAAGTGACAAGTGATTGTCATTTTTTTTATTAAAAATGTGACTAAGAGTTTTGAAAGGATGTGTTTTCATTACATGAATTAAAAAAATTACACAAATACTGTGGCAGTAGTTCACATTTTTGCCATATTTTTGGGTTGTGGCTAGGCTTGTAAGTAAATGTCACATTTTTTTCAAAAAGTGTGGTTAAAGGTTTTGAACTGTTATACAATAGTCACATTAGTATATAAATGTGTGGCTAAAGGTGTTTTAAAGTATAATTAATGACTTTTCGCCACACGTTTTTCAAATGTGTGGCAGGCCGGTTTTGGAAAAAGTGTGGCCGTAGGCCATTTTTCACGTAGTGGATGTTGTTCGTATGAAACCCGTGGTCAGAGATAAGCAAATTGTTCTGGGTACTGGTACCAAATTTGCCGAACCGAAATATCTTAAGTACCAATTCGGTACCAACTTTTGGCATTCCTGGTACCAGTTCACTACCATTTTTTACCTTTATATACCGTAACCGTAACCGGTATTTTCGGTATCAGTACCAATTCTGTATCGGTTGGCACCGAGCTCATCCCTACCCCTGAAACTAAAAAAAGAAAAAATTTAAAGTTGAAGAAAATCAACAATAAAAAGTTGTACGATACCGTTGTTCGTACGGTAATCGTGATCAGGGATGAGCAAATTGTACCGGGTAGCAGCACTGAATTTCCCGAACCAAAAGATTTCCAATATCAATTCGGCACCAACTTTTACGTTTTCTGTATTAGTGCCGGATTTTACCTTCATGTACTGATATCGAACAGGACCGTCCCGGTATTTTCGATACCAATACCGGTTCGATACCAGTTGACACCAAGCTTATCCCAACCCCTGATATGAAAAAAAAAGATTAAAGTTAAAAAGTAAAGAAAATAACTATTATTATAATCATAATATTACAATAATAAAAGTATTAAAAAAGCTATATATTATTATAATATTAAAATCACGATTCATTTCCTTTATTAATATACAGTAATAGTAATTGTAATTGTGGCGGGTGCTTGTAACACCTCAAAATTTTGTGTCCAGTAATGTGTTAACACGTGTCATGAGTTTACACGTGGCATTTGATATTAAATAAAGGACTAAAATTGACAAACCTTGGAAGTATGTAAATTCGAGGGTTATAAATGTCAACAAAGGGTAAATATACTGTATAGTAACCCTAAACGATGCTCGTACCTTCAAACGAATAAATCATGGATCGTACGGAAGCGAAACGCGGAAGAAAGTGAGAGATTACAAGCTGCAAGGGTTAGCTGTGTCAACATGTTTAATTATACCTCTGAGTGACCCTTTGACAAACCCGAAGCTTTGTAACAGTAAAATACGCTCACTAGAATGTACTATATAAGTTTCGCGAAGTTCCGTTTTAAAACGAGAAAGTTATGATCAAATTCGTACGAGAGGGGTTAAAAGCGTCAACAATGAAAGTTAAGGCTTTTCGGATAGTAATTAAACTAACCGCGGGCTTGACAGTACGGGTAAATGGCACGAGGCCCTTAATTGTAATTAACCGAGGGCCATATCGCAAAGTTACCCCTTCGAACCCGAAAGGTCAGGATATTAATTACCAAAGATTTCTTTAGTCATTACAAAAGATTCAAAAATCCTGAAAATTAGACCTAACGCGGGCCGCGTAAAGGTCAGGGGTTAGTTGATGCGGGCCGCGAGCCACCTGTTAATCCGGTTTCTGACTTAAGGATCCAGGCGGCCCGCGAACAAGTCGCATGATTCTCCATGCAGGCCGCGTGGGATGCCGAGTAACAGAAAACATGGGCATATTCAATGATTTGGCTTGTAAAAGATCTTGTGAGCAATCCATGAAGCATGGGCGCCCTCTACCTGACCCCTAGCACCTTAGGACACTTGCTGATCATCCATGAGCAATGTAGGATGTGTTGTAATGATCTTGTGCACCAAACTTTACTATAAAAAGGCCTACATTGTGCATAAGTTCACCACACCTCAAACACTACTCTCAAGATCATTCCTGGAGCTCTCAAGTGTTCTTCTATCATCCTAAGTCGTGCACAAGCTTCTGTAAGTTGTCTAACCCTTTTATGGCTTAGTTTTTGCTTAGTTTAGCTTAAAAGTCAATCCGTCGTAGTTAACGATTGACTTTGTGATAAATCACGAATGGTCCAGTGATTTGTCGAATCAAAGATAGTTATGTGTTGGTATTTATGTGGGTAATAAACCCTTAAAAGGGTTCCCCCTGATCACCACTCTAACTAGGTCAAATGTCGAGTCAAACGTGTACTTAAAAAGTCAACAGAAAGCCATTTTGCGATTTTACGCATAATCTGTAATGTAGATGATATGCAACCTGTTTAAACACTCATAAAATATGATAATAAGTGTATTAACAGGTCTAAGCTTGTTTCATTCGGCCATTTGCTATATTGACCCGGTTCGGAGCCGAAAGTCGCAAAACTTTGACTTTTGCTTTGACTTCAGTTCTGACCCGTTTTAGTGCAATGTAGATATGCCTTAGGACTCTCTTAGGACCAGGTCACATGATGGTATCACCCTCTGTGACCGGTTCGTCGTTTGTCCAAGTCTTTTACACATTTCCGTTAAATGCTTAAAAGTTGACCGTAACGCCCTTTTTAAAATAAAACGAGAATTTCGGACATGTGAAAGGATCATAACCTTGATTACTGATTTCTAAGCATATCCCTAAAATTTCACGTCAATCCGAGGTCCAGAATATGAGTTATGCTAAATAGCGCATGTAAAGAAAACTTTTGTAATAAACGGCGCAATTAGCATAACGCCTATCCAAAACCGGATTTCGACACCAAACCTTTTACTCACTGTTGTAAAATTATATTTTGGGATTTTTAAAGATTTTTAATTATTTTTAACCTGCTCATAACCTGCGGTTATGGCAACGGTTCGGTAAATACCGAATATGCCCTTTTCGGCCATAACTTGAGTTCTACAAGATCTTTTAACCCGATTCTAGTTGCTACTGATTTTAAATAATAAATAAAGTATTTTAGACTTTATAAACTGTTCGGGAAACTCAGATTTCCTGTAGAACTCTAAAACCTCTTTTATAATCTTTAAAAGGACCGAAATACCCCTACGGGGCATAATAACAACTTAAACTCGTTACGGGCATTATGGAAGGTATCCTACTGATACCACAACCTCTTTAAGGCATATTGACTTAGGAAACAAGTGTAGGACTCTTACGGTTACCCGTTACGCCTTTTGCGCGCACGGTTCGGCTTATGTAACTAGTTTACATAAATTAGCCGAAACGGGTCAAACCATATTGTTTTGACCCCAAAATCCAGAGTATGATTATTATACCCATATAAAACAAGTCTTCAAACTTGTTGGGTCAAAATCACACTCCATTCATGGTTTTCACCTTTCACGCGATTAAACCGTAACTATACTTCAAAACTAACCGGTCTAGGCTACGGCAAATATAAAGACCCGTTAGGATTCTAATAGGTTATTTTAAAACCTTCGTTCCAGAATAGGAGACCAGTAAAAGCTATCTGTGATTTACTCAATTAAGGATTATACTTGCAAAGGTAAATACTTTTAACTTATTTTCCGTTATACGGGCTTGGGTTACGGTATCTAAAATACCGCTTGGTCGGGCAATTGACCCCAACTCATTAGTAGTTGGGTATTATCAATGTGGCCCGTTTAAAACTTGTTTTGTTGACTGAACGCCTTTGGGGGCTTAATGACCATGTCCCGGATATCCTTGGCAGCATTTATGAATGGCCACGACCTTGACATCCCGGTGTAGGCGTACACCCGGCATTATGTCTATAATTATAAAAGTGTAGCCGTTGGTTACCCGCCACGGTTTTATACTATGTGGTGTGTCTATTAAACTTTAACCCGATACAACTCGGGCGACCGAACGCATAGTGAACATGTAATTCTTTACAAGATTATATATTTAAATAATTCTCCCAAGTTATAAAAGAGTTTGTGCCTTGTGCATTCAAATCAATTTTTAATAAACATTTTATAAAAGTGTCGGTTGAATGTATTTAACAGTGTAAACTGACGTATTTTCCCAGAAAGATTAAATGCAGGTACTAAACGTAATCGGCTGGCTATAGCTCCTTAGCATCTTAAAGAGTCTCGTAAGCTTTTGATGCCTTGTCTGTTGAACAATACTTTTTATTATTTTGATCCCCCTGTGGATACCATTCGACTATTTGTGATACATTCGATATTACAATCAATGGTTGAATTATAATTATCTTTATACTTCCGCTGTGCATTCATATATTGTGTGGTTTGACTATAATGTTGCCAACTACGTCATGATAATCCCCCACCGGGCCCACCGGTGAGACACGTGGAAATCGGGGTGTGACAGGTTGGTATCAGAGCCAACACTGAGTGAATTAAACACTAGCCTTTGTGATTAATCTCAGTTACACAATTGCACATACTTGAGTCTAGACAAGAACATAGGACAAATTCGAATTTTGTTATTCCAGTTTGTCTTTTTATTGTTTATTGTTATTTAAAGTTTTAAAAGCAGGAAATATGCCACCTGCAATCAGACGAGGAAGAGGAGGAAGAGGCAGAGGAACGATCATTACTCACCATGATCACGAAGCTGGACCTTCGAACACGCGAGCTCCTTCCAGTACAAGGAGTGAAGAACCACAGAGACGAAGAAACCTTTTTGAACCTGCGAGATATTCTACCTCGCATAGCTCAACACCCTCATACCGTCATTCGTTTGGACCAGATTCGGAAAATAATCCCAATAACCCTCAACCATCCTTTTTACCTCTACAGCGATCTGCTTCGCACCATTCTTACGGCGATCCATCACCTTTCTTCGTAGGACAGTTTAACCCGGCGGATTATGTCCAAGAGCCTATAGGGTATAACCCTCTACGACCAGAGGATCACTTTTCTGAAGATAATGCAGTGGATATGGACGAGGATACAGACCCCGTCGAGCCTGCTAGGGGAACTCCCACACATCCAATCGAGATCTCGAACGGGTCATCCTTCCATGGAACGCCCTATCAAGGTCCCGATAGCTACCAGGCTAGGTTTGACCAATGTAATTAGTACTTTACACCTTCACATAATTACTCGCCCCATGAACAACAGCAACAACAAGATCCTTCTGAGGATTCGCGGTTTGTGGCCGTTATGCCACCACCACCGCCACAGGTTCAACCAGTAATCCCAGATCCGCCAAGGCGTAGAAGATCAGGAGCACGGATGTCTACCCGAGGAGGGGAATTCCATTTCAGCACCCCTCGCCACTCGAGTGCTAGTCACTTTCCGTCAGTACCTGAAGAAGGACCTTCCAGTCCAGTACAGTAGGCGAACTCCGCACCAGTTGCACCATCTTCGCCACCATTTGGGTATGACCACCCAATACCTGCGTACACGGGTCCAACGGCATACAACCCGTTCAAACCGTCGTCGCACGCGCATTACAATTACAACTATGAGCGCGACCCATATTTGATAGCGGCTAGGTATAATGCCCGCTATCCCGACGGAGCTTTTGGAAACATGGGGATACCGGACTACTCAGCTCATGGGTATCCAGCACCTCCTAGACCTCCAGTTCCGCAACTGGCGCCACAACCACGTTTCTCTCCTCCTGAGCAAGAAGAGATCCTCCACCGATTAAGTCGTGTGGAACAAGATTTCGAGGAAGAACGAAAGAACAACAAGGGATTCCTTAAGGGTCTAGCGAACCTGTTGAAAGGCAAGAAGAAGAAACGAGACCATTAGTCTCCTTATGTATTGTTGTATTAGCAATTTAGTCCCTGCGTGGACATTTATCGTATTTCAGTCCCTATGTGGACTTATCTTTTAGTCCCTGCGCGGACATCTATCTTGTATTGGTCCCTGTGTGGACTTGTTTTTCTATAAATCTCTGCGTAGGTTGTTATTTAAATTATAAAGTCCCGTTTAGGGCAGCGTGTAATCGTAATTAAAGTTTATGGAATGTTATGTTATGAATTTCATTTTTGTTATTACTGTATATGAAATAAATCAAAATCATTCCTTTTAAATTAAATTTGCCTAAACAAAGAATCTTAAGAGTGAAACCTAGCCATGTGTCTTTTTAGACCCGGCCAAGATGGTAAGACCTGATTAAAAGATTCAGTATTCCAGTTAACCTCTGTAATCATGTTAACGTTCGTGGCAGATGTGATTCGTTAAAATCGCACGCGTCATTCTTGTATAAGAATCCTTCTAAGGATTCCAAAGCCCAAATTAATGATATAATAAATCATGGGTTAAATCATCCATGAAGATGATCACTTATTAAACATCCATTAGAGGTGTAGCGCCTACGGGCCAAACTTGTTAAACATCCATTGGCGATGTAGTGCCTACGGGCCGAATGATCAAGCATCCATTAGAGATGTAGTGCCTATGGGCCATAACTATTGTCATATAAGACAAACGACATTGGTGGTTTATGACTCCCTGTCAGAAAGGGTAAAAGAACTACGGTTCAAACCTTTATACCTCGATTTTCTGTAATCTCGGCTAATATTATAATAACGTCCTCGTGACTAGGATTTTATGCCACTAGCAATATTAATTGTAATTAGGATAAGTATGTTCAAATCCTAAATAAAAGTGAGTAACAAATTAACCAGATATGGTCTCTGTTACCATGGTTAATGAATTGCCATAAAAGATAATTCCATAATAAACTCTTAAATAAAAATTTTCGTTATCTTCTGTAACAGATTCAAGTTACCATGGCTGACGCTACTGGAGAAAATAGCCACTCGAATGAAGACGAATACAATAACGCCCAAGTTAATTTGACGGGCGCTCAATTAAAAGCTCTTGTCGATAACGCTGTCAAGGCAGCTCTGGATCGACAATATGAAGAATATACTGAATCTCGGAGCCGAACTATATCCAAACCACCCTCAAAGCCGAAAACCCACTCAAAATCCCACAGCAAACCGCTGTCCAAGTCTAAAAAGGACGATGATAACCACTCGTCCAATGAAAACAGTGTCCGTAAAGAAAGGGTATATACTGATGCATCTCGCGCCAGGGGCTGCACCTACAAGTACTTTGTATCTTGCAAACCCCGAGACTTCACTGGGGAGAAAGGAGCGGTTGATTGTATGACGTGGCTTGACGAGATGGACACTGTGGTGGATATCAGCGGCTGTGCAGAGAAGGATGTGGTAAAGTATGTGTCACAATCATTCAAGGGCGAGGCCCTGGCTTGGTGGAGGGCGTTGGTTCAGGCCTCGGGAAAGGCTGTGCTATACAACATGAGATGGGAGGAATTCATTTCTCTCATCAAAGAGAATTACTGCCCTCAACATGAGGTTGAGAAGATTGAATCCGACTTCATATCGCTGGTGATGACAAATCTTGACTGCCAAGCTTACCTAACGAGCTTTAATACAATGTCCCGGTTGGTTCCATATCTAGTAACCCCGGAGCCGAAAAGAATCGCTCGTTTTATCGGGGGGTTAGAACCCGAAATAAAGGCAAGTGTGAAGGCCTCTCGGCCAACGACCTTCAGGTCTGTAACTGACCTCTCTTTGTCCCTCATGATGGACGCGGTCCGACTAAGATCGCTGAGGAATAAAGAGGCTGAAAAGAGAAAGCGTGAAGATGATACTTCACGGAGGTCGAGCAAGAAGCACCGTGGGATCGGTGATAACAAGAGAGGGTCGGAGTCAAGGAAGGATGGACAACAGTCTGGTGAGAAGCCCAAGTGCAAGAATTGCAAGAGACATCACTTTGGAAAGTGTAGGCTCGATTCAAACTCGCAGACTCAGTCGAGGTCGTGTACTTGCGGGTTGTGCAAGTCCAAGGACCACAAGACCGTGGACTGCAAGAAGATCAAAGATGCGACTTGCTATAACTGCAATGAGAAGGGGCACATTAAAAGTAACTGCCCTAAGTATGCCAAGAAGCCTGAAGAGGCCAAGAAGAACAATGCTAGAGTCTTCCGGATGGAGGCGAAAGAAGCAGTGCTGGATGACAACGTAATCACAGGTACTTTCCTCGTAAATGATATCTTTGCAAGAGTACTTTTTGATTCGGGCGCTGATAAGTCTTTCGTAGATCATAAATTTTGTAAATTGCTGAATATGCCTGTCAAAACCTTAAACGTGAAGTATGAGGTAGAGCTAGCAGATGGAACCATAGAAACCGTCTCCACTGTGTTAGATGGATGTGCGATATCCATTAGGAACCACTCTTTTCCTCTATCTCTACTTCCCTTTAATTTGGCTGGTTTTGACAGAGTTCTGGGTATGGACTGGTTATCTCACAACCAGGCCCAAATCGTCTGCAACAGGAAGCAGATTGTGATAAAGACTCCGGCTGGTGAATCGCTTACCATTCGGGGAGATACCCAGTACGGATTGCCTGAGCAAGTAACTATGCTCAAGGCCTCAAAATGTCTAAAGAAGGGTTGTGTCATTTACATGGCACAGGTGATTATTGAAGAGCCTAAACCGAAGATAGAAGACATCCCCGTCATTGCGGAGTATCCAGAAGTTTTCCCTGAAGATCTACCTGGCTTGCCACCAGATAGACAAGTGGAATTCAGGATTGATATCATCCCTGGAGCAGCACCTATTGCTAGAGCACCTTACAGGCTAGCGCCAACCGAAATGAAGGAGCTAAGGACCCAGCTGGATGAACTACTAGCTAAAGGTTTCATCAAACCTAGTTCGTCTCCATGGGGAGCCCCTGTCCTGTTTGTGAAGAAGAAGGACGGATCGATGCGTCTGTGCATCAACAATCGCGAGCTTAATAAGGTCACGATAAAGAATAGATATCCCTTGCCGAGGATCGACGATTTGTTCAATCAGTTACAAGGGGCAAGTTATTTTTCGAAGATCGATTTAAGGTCAGGCTACCATCAGCTGAAGGTCAGAGATGAAGACGTGCATAAAACAACATTCAGGACTCGCTACGGTCACTACGAGTTCCTAGTGATGCCTTTTGGGCTCACAAATGCACCGGCTGCGTTCATGGATCTCATGAATCGCGTCTGCAAGCCGTACTTGGACAAATTCGTCATCGTTTTCATCGACGACATTCTTATATATTCGAAGAACCAAGCTGACCATGAGAAACACCTTCGCTGTATTCTCAAGCTGCTATATCAGGGGAAACTCTATGCCAAATTCTCCAAGTGCGAATTCTGGCTACGAGCAGTCCAATTTCTAGGACACGTCGTCAGCGAGCGTGGTATCCAGGTGGATCCCGCTAAAGTAGAGGCTGTCATGAATTGGCAAGAGCCAAAGACGCCTACTGAGATTCATAGTTTCCTGGGTTAGCAGGATACTACAGGCGATTCATTGAAAATTTTTCAAGGATTGTTGCGCCCTTAACTTCCTTGACCAAGAAGAAGGAAAAGTTTGTTTGGGGCCCTAAGCAGCAAGAGTCCTTTGATATTTTAAAACAAAAGCTAAGTAACGCCCCTGTGTTGACACTACCGGAAGGTACCGAGGAGTTCGTAGTTTACTGCGACGCATCACACACTGGCATGGGGTGTGTGCTCATGCAAAAAGGCAAAGTTATTGCCTATGCTTCAAGACAGTTAAAGGTGCACGCAAAGAATTACACCACTCATGACTTAGAGCTGGGTGCCGTTGTGTTCGCACTAAAACTGTGGAGGCATTATCTATATGGTATCAAGTTTGTGATCTATTCTGATCACAAGAGCCTTCAACATCTGTTTAATCAGAAGGAGCTAAACATGAGGCAACGTCGTTGGATGGAGACTTTAAATGATTATGATTGTGAAATCAGATATCATCCCGGCAAAGCGAATGTAGTCGCTGATGCCCTGAGTAGAAAGGAATGGGTGAAACCCATCCGAATCAATGCCAAGAGCATTGAAGTGAAGAATAATTTGATTGAGAGGATACTAGCTGCACAGCGAGAGGCTGTGTTGGAAGCTAATTATCCTAAGGAAAAGTTAGGAGTAACTGAGAAGCAGTTAACTCTTAGCAAGGATGGAATTTTACGTTTGAATGGACAAATATGGGTTCCGATTAATGGAGGACTACGAGATGTTATCCTCCAGGAAGCCCATAGTTCCAAATATTCTGTTCACCCGGGAGCTGATAAGATGTATCAGGATCTAAAGGCAAATTATTGGTGGATAGGCTTGAAAAAGTCTGTAGCCGCTTATGTAGCGAAATGCTTAACTTGTGCGCAAGTCAAGGCTGAGCATCAAAAGCTATCTGGCTTGCTACAGCAGCCTGAACTTCCTGAATGGAAGTGGGAGTGTGTAACTATGGATTTTATTACCAAGTTACCCAAGACAAGGAAAGGAAATGACACAATATGGGTTATCGTTGATAGGCTGACTAAATCAGCGCATTTCTTACCCATCAAGGAGACTTATAGCTCCGACATGTTAGCCAAGTTATACGTAGATAAGATTGTAGCCTTGCATGGCATACCTGTGTCTATTATCTCTGATCGGGATACTAGATACACGTCGCATTTCTGGAAGAGTTTCCAGCAATCTTTGGGCACCCGTTTGAATTTTAGTATGGCTTATCATCCTCAGACAGACGGTCAGAGTGAGCGTACTATTCAAACGTTGGAAGACATGCTGCGTGCATGTGCTATCGATTTGGGAGGTAGTTGGGATAAGAACCTACCATTAATCGAATTCTCCTACAACAATAGCTACCATACCAGCATTAAGGTTGCGCCTTTCGAGACATTATACGGTAGAAAGTGTCGATCGCCTGTTTGTTGGGCGGAAGTTGGAGATGTCCAGCTGTCAGGACCAGAGATAGTCTTCGAGACGACGGACAAGATTGTCCAGATTCGAGACCATCTCAAAGCTGCCCGGGATAGGCAGAAGAGTTACGCAGATCCAAAGCGTAAAGATTTTCACTTCGAAGTAGGTGAAAAAGTGTTACTTAAAGTATCACCCTGGAAAGGGGTGATGCGTTTCGGTAAGAAAGGCAAACTAAGCCCGAGATACATAGGACCTTTCAAGGTTATCGAACGGGTCGGGTCAGTTGCCTATAAGCTAAACTTACTGGAGGAGCTCAATGGAATTCACAATGTGTTCCACATCTGCAATCTAAAGAAGTGATTCGCTGATGAATCAATGGTGATCCCACACACAGATGTGCATATAGATGAGAGCTTGAAATTTGTAGAGAAGCCTTTGTCGATTGAAGATGGACAGGTAAAGAAGCTTCGAAGGAAGCATGTACCTATAGTAAAGGTCAAGTGGGATGCCCGTAGAGGTCCCGAATTCACGTGGGAAGTTGAAGCCACGATGAAAGAGAAATACCCTTATTTGTTTGAGTAAATCTCGGGTCGAGATTTATTTTAAGGGGGTGAGGATGTAACACCTCGAAATTTTGTGTCCAGTAATGTGTTAACACGTGTCATGAGTTTACACGTGGCATTAGATATTAAATAAAGGACTAAAATTGACAAACCTTGGAAGTATGTAAATTCGAGGGTTATAAATGTCAACAAAGGGTAAATATACTGTATAGTAACCCTAAACGATGCTCGTACCTTCAAACGAATAAATCATGGATCGTACGGAAGCGAAACGAGGAAGAAAGTGAGAGATTACAAGCTGCAAGGGTTAACTGTGTCAACATGTTTAATTATACCTCTGAGTGACCCTTTGACAAACCCGAAGCTTTGTAACAGTAAAATACGCTCACTAGAATGTACTATATAAATTTCGCGAAGTTCCGTTTTAAAACGAGAAAGTTATGATCAAATTCGTACGAGAGGGGTTAAAAGCGTCAACAATGAAAGTTAAGGCTTTTCGGATAGTAATTAAACTAACCAGGGGCTTGACAGTACGGGTAAATGGCACGAGGCCCTTAATTGTAATTAACCGAGGGACATATCACAAAGTTACCCCTTCGAACCCGAAAGGTCAGGATATTAATTACCAAAGATTTCGTTAATCATTACAAAAGATTCAAAAATCCTGAAAATTAGACCTAACGCGGGCCGTGTAAAGGTCAGGGGTTAGTTGATGCGGGCCGTGAACCACCTGTTAATCCGGTTTCTGACTTAAGGATTCAGGCGGCCCGCGAACAAGTTGCATGATTCTCCATGCGGGCCGCGTGGGACGCCCAGTAACAGAAAACATGGGCAGATTCAATGATTTGGCTTGTAAACGATCTTGTGAGCAATCAATGAAGCATGGGCGCCCTCTACCTGACCCCTAGCACCTTAGGACACTTGCTGATCATCCATGAGCAATGTAGGATGTGTTGTAATGATCTTGTGCACCAAACTTTACTATAAAAAGGCCTACGTTGTGCATAAGTTCACCACACCTCAAACACTACTCTCAAGATCATTCCTGGAGCTCTCAAGTGTTCTTCTATCATCCTAAGTCGTGCACAAGCTTCTGTAAGTTGTCTAACCCTTTTATGGCTTAGTTTTTGCTTAGTTTAGCTTAAAAGTCAATCCGTCGTAGTTAACGATTGACTTTGTGATAAATCACGAATGGTCCAGTGATTTGTCGAATCAAAGATAGTTATGTGTTGGTATTTATGTGGGTAATAAACCCTTAAAAGGGTTCCCCCTGATCACCACTCTAACTAGGTCAAATGTCGAGTCAAACGTGTACTGAAAAAGTCAAAAGAAAGCCATTTTGCGATTTTACGCATAATCTGTAATGTAGATGATATGCAACCTGTTTAAACACTCATATAATATGATAATAAGTGTATTAACAAGTCTAAGCTTGTTTCATTCGGCCATTTGCTATATTGACCCGGTTCGGAGCCGAAAGTCGCAAAACTTTGACTTTTGCTTTGACTTCAGTTCTGACCCGTTTTAGTGCAATGTAGATATGCCTTAGGACTCTCTTAGGACCAGGTCACATGATGGTATCACCCTCTGTGACCGGTTCGTCGTTTGTCCAAGTCTTTTAAACATTTCCGTTAAATGCTTAAAAGTTGACCGTAACGCCCTTTTTAAAATAAAACGAGAATTTCGGACATGTGAAAGGATCATAACCTTGATTACTGATTTCTAAGGATATCCCTAAAATTTCACGTCAATCCGAGGTCCAGAATATGAGTTATGCTAAATAGCGCAATTAAAGAAAACTTTTGTAATAAACGGCACAATTAGCATAACGCCTATCCAAAACCGGATTTCGACACCAAACCTTTTACTCACTATTGTAAAATAATATTTTGGGATTTTTAAAGATTTTTAATTATTTTTAACCTGCTCATAAACTGCGGTTATGGCAACGGTTCGGTAAATACCGAATATGCCCTTTTCGGCCATAACTTGAGTTCTACAAGGTCTTTTGACCCGATTCCAGTTGCTACTGATTTTAAATAATAAATAAAGTATTTTAGACTTTATAAACTGTTCGAGAAACTCAGATTTCCTGTAGAACTCTAAAACCTCTTTTATAATCTTTAAAAGGACCAAAATACCCCTACGGGGCATAATAACAACTTAAACTCGTTACGGGCATCATGGAAGGTATCCTACTGATACCACAACCTCTTTAAGGCATATTGACTTAGGAAACAAGTGTAGGACTCTTACGGTTACCCGTTACGCCTTTTGCGCGCACGGTTCGGCTTATGTAACTAGTTTACATAAATTAGCCGAAACGGGTCAAACCATATTGTTTTGACCCCAAAATCCAGAGTATGATTATTATACCCATATAAAACAAGTCTTCAAACTTGTTGGGTCAAAATCACACTCCATTCACGGTTTTCGCCTTTCACGCGATTAAACCGTAACTATACTTAAAAACTAACCGGTCTAGGCTACGGCAAATATAAAGACCCGTTAGGATTCTAATAGGTTATTTTAAAACCTTCGTTACAGAATAGGAGACCAATAAAAGCTATCTGTGATTTACTCAATTAAGGATTATACTTGCAAAGGTAAATACTTTTAACTTATTTTCCGTTATACGGGCTTGTGTTACGATATCTAAAATACCGCTTGGTCGGACAATTGACCCCAACTCATTAGTAGTTGGGTATTATCAGTGTGACCCATTTAAAACTTGTTTTGTTGACTGAACGCCTTTGGGGGCTTAATGACCATGTCCCGGATATCCTTGGCAGCATTTATGAATGGCCACGACCTTAACATCCCGATGTAGGCGTACACCCGACATTATGTCTATAATTATAAAAGTGTAGCCGTTGGTTACCCGCCACGGTTTTATACTATGTGGTGTGTCTATTAAACTTTAACCCGATACGACTCGGGCGACCGAACGCATAGTGAACATGTAATTCTTTACAAGATTATATATTTAAATAATTCTCCCAAGTTATAAAAGAGTTTGTGCCTTGTGCATTCAAATCAATTTTTAATAAACATTTTACAAAAGTGTCGGTTGAATGTATTTACCAGTGTAAACTGACGTATTTTCCCAAAAAGATTAAATGCAGGTACTAAACGTAATCGGCTGGCTATAGCTCCTTAGCATCTTAAAGAGTCTCGCAAGCTTTTGATGCCTTGTCTGTTGAACAATACTTTTTATTATTTTGATCCCCTTGTGGATACCATTTGACTATTTGTGGTATATTCGATATTACAATCAATGGTTGAATTATAATTATCTTTATACTTCCGCTGTGCATTCATATATTGTGTGGTTTGACTATAATGTTGCCAACTACGTCACGATAATCCCCCACCGGGCCCACCGGTGAGACACGTGGAAATCGGGGTGTGACAGTGCAGCGGTGGGTGGTGGGGGCGACGGGTGGTAGCGGGTGGCGGCGATGGATGGTGACGGGTGCGGTGGTAGGTGGTGGGGGGTGGCGCGCGACGGTGCGGGGTGGCGGGTGTGATGGTTTAACATTATTCATAACAAAGAATTGATATTTATCTAACCAGAGATCTAAATATTAATCTGACAAGAGATCTAACATTACCTAACAAATCGATCTAACATCATCTAACAAGTAAATTGAACATTATATGGGCATATGTGTTATGAGTAAAAAAAAGGTATATATTCATTAATTTGTAGTACTGATCACAAGAAAATGCCAAGTGCTTAATACCCGGTAGATATCAATTGAGAAAACATAAATAAAGGGAAATGAGTTGCAGTCCTTAGATATCACTAGATATCTGCCTAATCAATAGTACAATGTTGAAGGATAATAATGCATGTCTTTAAACAATGTACCTAATGACCCCCCAATGCATTTAACAAAGCTAATAATGTTAAAAGGATACTCAAGTGCGTTATGGCATATACCATTAGCTATTTAGCTAGATAGATTATCATATCTAATGCCAAACAATAATTGATGGCAGTTGTAGCCTGTAGGGAACGTCTTCACAAAAAAACGAGGTGCTTAAAATAATTATGGTGGGATTAGTGGCCACCAAAATCATAATTAACCAATGTTAATTTTGCTGAAGGCATCTTATTAATAAGTTTCTGGATATCCCACTTAAGCATTTATCAAGATTTGTATTCTCAACTTTGATAATTAGCGTTTTAGTTGAAAAGGCATTTTATTAGTACAAATTTTATTATTAACTAGCAAAATTCCTTCCAATGTTGCGGCGGGAATTCGCTTGCTATTGGTACGGTATCGACATTCGGTATCGTACACAAAAAATAAAGGCACAATATGCTCTGGATGACATAGACACTTGCTTTCCTAAACCATAAACCGATACTAGTACTGATGTTGGTCGATCGGAATCGGCGTGGTACCAATATTGTTGGGAGGATATCAGTTTGGATCGTCATGATACCGGTACAATACCAACAATCGCTGTAATTTACGATATAATAAAATACTCTATTGCGAATAAAACTCTGTTTTAAAGAAACTAATATCAGACTCCTTCACAACGAGTTTTATTTAACAAAAGATAAAGCCATTAAACACGTGACCTTTGTTTTTATATATTACTTAGCAAAAATGATATTGTATTATGTAATATAGATATATCTAATAGTTTTAGTTCTGAATTTTACTTTGTATTCAATCATGTAATGTTGATAGTTTATAATTTATATTGATATAATGGATAAAATATTATATATTCTCATAGTGCTATGCATCTGATCATTATATATTCAACTAAGTGCTATGCATCTTAATGTCATAGCTTCAACTAGTAATGTTAATATCATAGCTTCAACTAGTAATAGTAACAATTTGACTGATTTGGAATTATGGCATGCTAGACTATTATAAAATAATTAAGGAAATGTCTAAAATGAGCTTAATTCCGCCTATTAACATAAACAATGATAAATTCCATATTTGCAAGTTGAATAAAATAACTAAAACGGCTTTCATGCAACATGTTCATATGGAAATATGGAAAGTAAAATGTTAGATTTGATACATAGCGATCTATGTGACTTTCATGCTACACCATCACTTGGTAATAAAAAGTATGTAGTAACATCTATAGATGATGTTACTAGATTCTGCTATGTTTATTTGTTGCATGCTAAGGATAAAGCTCTTGAAAAGTTTAAGATCTATAAACAAGAAGTAGAGCTTCATCGGAGTGGGTTGATCAAAACCCTACATACAGACAGAGGTGGTGAGTATTTTGATCTGATGTATTTCCAATCGATTGAATAATACACCATACCATAGCTCCTTACACACTGGAACAAAATGGAGTGGCGGAAAGGAAGAATATGACTCTAAAGGAAATGGTCAATACCATGTTGTCCTATTCGGGCCTAAGTGAGGGCTTTTGGGGTGAGGCTATGTTGACAGCATGCTATTTGCTAAATAGGGTTCCAAATAAAAGGAACTAGACCACCCATTTTGTGCTTTGGTATAAAAAAACCACCTGAGCTACATAAACTGAGAGTTTGGGGTTGTAGAGCCGTGGTAAGGCTCACTGATCCTAAGATAAGGAACATAGGGGAAAGAGATATAGACTGCATTTTCATTGGGTATGTTGAGCATTCATTTGCTCACAAGTTCTACGTTATAGAACCAAATGACTACGTGTCTGTGCATACAATAATTGAGGCAAGAACTGCAGACAATGATGAGAATAGATTCTCTTCAATACCAAGGCCTAGTGACATGGTTCGAAGCTCTAGTAACTCTCAAATGGCTGATCAAGTGATTGATACTCCTCTGGAACCTAGGAGGAGTGGTAGAGATAGAAAAGCTAAATCATTTGGTGATGATTTTTCAACTATATTTGGTTGAAGGATCTAGAGATGAAATTAAAATTCAATATCGATATTGTTTCAATATTGAGGAAGATCCTAGAACCTATAGTGAAGCCATGGCATCTCGGGATGTAGCTTTCTGGAAAGAAGCTATAAATGATGAGATGGACTCTATTATTTAAAACAACACTTGGAAATTGTGTGATCTACCCCTGGGTGTAAACCACTTGTTGTAAATGGATCTTCAAAAAGAAGATGAAAGTAGATGGTTCAACTGATAAGTTTAAAGCCCGATTGGTTCCCCGGTTAGCACTCCAATGGATCCTACTTTTAAGCTCTCACCTAATGAAGGTGTAGTTGTAAGCCAACTTGAATATTCAAGGGACATTGGATCTCTCATGTATGCCATGATTAGCACTAGACCGGATATAGCTTATGCTCTTGGAAAGCTTAGTAGGTATACTAGCAATTCAGGTGCAAGTTATGGGCAAGCTATGAATCCAGTATTTAGGTACTTGAAAGGAACCATGAAATATGGTTTGACTTATACTGGATTTCCTTCAGTTTTAGAAGGTTATTCGGATGCAAGCTGGATTAACAACAAGGAAGATCATTCTTCCACAAGTGGATGGACTTTTCTCCTTAGAGGGGGTGCCATATCTTCGGCATCTAAGAAACAGACTTGCATAACTGATTCGACGATGGAGTCTGAGTTTGTAGCATTAGCCGCAACTGGCAAAGAAGCTGAGTGTCTAAGAAACTTGATTTATGAGATTCCATTGTGGCCTAAACCTATATCACCAATATCTATTAAATGTGATAGTGCTGCTACCTTGGCTAAGGCCTACAACCAAGTGTATAATGGGAAGTCTAGATGCTTAGGTGTTAGACACAACATGATTCGTGAGCTCATTATGCATGGGGTGATATCGGTGGAGTTTGTTAGAACTCAACAAAATTTAGTTGACCACTTAACCAAAGAGTTATGTAGAGATCTTGTGCACAAGGCGACTGTAGGGATGGGATTAAAGTCCACATGAAATTTCTCGTGTTATGATAACCAATTCCCACCTAATATGACGTTAGGTGCTAAATTCAATGCGGAAAGCTTAACATCTAGAAATTGGAACATATTAATAGCGTCATCCCAATGTATGTGTTCAGACCTTCAAGTTAAAGGAGGTTGAAGGTTTTCTTCTTAATAGTTCTTCGAAAAATTGCATATGCAGTTGCAAGAATAAAGAGCTACCTATATGAGCATGAAGTTTAGCCACTTCAAGAAGCTAGGACTTGGCTTTGATATGCTCATTGAAGGATGGGACACATGCTAGTAAAAATAGTGTCAAGAAAGAACATTAGAGTATGTAAACTTGTGTGTATATTATCTTCATGTATTCATTGAATAGAAAGGGTACAATCCTTAGCGACACCCCTATATTCGAATATTTCGAATGTGTAATATACTAATGGGAAATTCAATCGCCGCGATATTTCATTTATGCATAAGTTTGATTGTTGTGAATTTGTTTAAGTTAATCAAGGATTACGCTAAAATGGGGGAGGGTTGTTAGATATTTTAGTGTAATTGGGATTAACCTGGTGATCAAAGTGAATAATAATGCACATCAAGCAAGTTAAGAGGTGCGGGAGTGCATGCTTGAGTTATTATAATTCAAAGTGTATAAGCAAAGCCCGTACACTACGGGGGTTCCAAGGGGGCAACGCCCCCTTGGCGGGGATCCGGGGGCAGCGCCCCTAGGAGAGGGTCTAAGGGGCAGAGCCCCTGGCTACCATTATTTTAATTAAATTTCTTTACTAAAACTGCATCAGAAAATTTATTTTCTAGAAAATGCAATTATTTTCGATACATTAAATAATGGTAGTTTAGTTGCGGTTTGTCTTAAAATTGAGATAACTGCCATTAGGCAGTTAATCATCCCCAACCCAAAATTCGTATACAGTTTTTTATCTTAATTTCCTGGTTCAGACAATTTCTATACACACATACCCTTGTTCAATTTCTCGAAAATCAGAGTTGCATCCGATTAAATTATTCGGGAGAACCACCGAAATAATTTGATCTAAGAGTGATTACACGCCTTTATGATCGTCTAGTTTTCTGAAAATTCCCTAACAGTTTTGTAGTATTTTGATTTTGAGTGAGGACTTTAGTAAGTGATCGCTCACAGGGTCTCTTTTCTCACGTTTAGTCTAGTTTTAACAAACAGAATGTAGATACAAGTTTTGGCCAATGAAAATGAAAAATATTTTTCATTTCCTATACAAGTCGTCGCAGGTAGTAAAGCTAGGTTAATTTTTTTGAATGACAAATTTGGATCATTGGCGTACCATCGTGCTCTCAGTGGAGCTGTCACACCCCCAAAATACCACATGCGGAATCACCGCGGGACATTGAACTACGCATAATATTTAAATAAAACATTCAATTCATTTCAAAATATAAATCCAAGTCATAAGTTTAAACCAAAGTAAATGTTCAGCGGAAGCATATTGTAATAGTTAATCAATTGTTTCAAAACAAGTGTTCAAGAGCCAATGTAACATGTATCCAAGAGTCTCGATCCATGACCACTCCAGCGCTCCCAGATAACAAGTCCATAATCAAGAATCTAACGACCTGCAAGCATGCAGACAAGTGTGTCAGACCACGCTGGTGAGTTCAAAGTTTGTTAACACGTTTTAGTTACCAAATTTGAATATAAGTCGATTCAATGATTTGATGTTGTAATAACTCGTTTACCGCTGATGGCTTAAAGTTGTTTTGCCCAAACCCTATTGCCTCTATCAAAGCAATGGTCAAGACTGGGATCATTAGTTCACTCCTGACCTCCCCGGTACGGTGTGAGGTTGCCAAACCTAAATAGCGCTATTAACTAATACCCCGTTGCCTCCGTGGCAACAATCGGTAGATGGGACTTCGGTGATAGATATGCGAGTATTAACAAACATCCCAATAACCCAGCATTCCTCCCCGGAACGTTTACCAGATGTCCCTCCCTGGGACGCATGCTTGGAAAAAGAGCAGTGAACTCACCTTGGTTTGCTCGGTTTGATTAGTTACTTGTTCACAGTTTATCACTCAAGCCTATGGTATTCATGTATACAAAAATCAGTTTATGTTCGCATAGTACACGTATAAGTTTATAGTCACAGTGTGCATTTAGAATCACAATAACTAAATAACACACAACAGTTATTCAAGCCTATGCAAAACCATACTTCACATATATGATCATAACAACACATATCAGTTACTTGTGCCATCCATCAAAGTTAATTCCATGTTTCTCAGTCTTTACTAGCATCATCAACAGACAGTGACATAATTATCCATTATGTTACATGCTCAAAACTACAGTCTGTTGTGCACTACTCCTGGGTGGCGAAACTTCCGATGACGAAACACCGAGGTGTTTCTTCGATATAATAGGTGGTGAAACTCTAAGGAGTTTCGTCGATAATGCGAGTGATGAAACATCCAGCGTTTCGTCTGCAGGGTAGTTTCGTCATGTTGCCAGATAACCATGTTCACACAGAAACCCTAACTGTCGTCGTTTCGTTCATGCCAAAACGATCAGTTGCAATCATCGCTTAATCATTCCAAATCCTTAATTAGTTGTGAAATCTATAATACCAAATCATCATCATGTACAAATCCAAATCACATATTCACTTATCATTCATAAACAACTGATAACACATAATACAAACATCAAACAGAAGCATGGACTCTGATTAGTGGACATGAATGATTACAGTTCATTGAGTTATCATCCTGTAGTTTCTAGACTAATTGATTTGCAACAGAACATCAAAACCCTAATTGACAAACTATGAGAGCACAGTCTTTTCAAGACCCTAAGTCCACAATATTTCTCAAACATCACACAAAACAATCGAATAGTGAAACAAGCAGGCCTTAATCAGATGTTCGTATACTAACCGGTTACGGGATGAAACTAGCAAGGGCTTCGAGAGGGATGGTGATTGTCGTCGAGTGCAAGGGAGAGGAAAAGAGTGTTAGGGTTTCGCCGTTTGGGATCCTACGTGATGTTATGAGGTCATTATAACTGGTTCGCATCTGGGCCTCATCTGGGCCACAGGCCTATATGGCGAAACACCCTAGTTTCGTCGTAATGTGCATGACAAAACCCCTAGGTTTCGTCGAGTGAGGGTTGTGGCGAAACTTCTATGTTTCGTGGGCATAGTTTATAACTCAAACTGTTCATAACTTCATAAGTTTATTACATACTAAACTATAATACAATACACCAACATATATCAAACATGAATAAGTTACTGTGCAAACGGATTACGAAAACACTTTGTGAAACGAGTAACGTGCCAAATAAGGATCTTGAAAACTTGAGTTGTCACAGGAGCCATCAGATCATATCCATCTACACTAGGCTATAATGCTTATACACCAATTCAGGAAAAACCCAATAAATCTGAAAAAAACCTCTTGTGGAAATCAAATCCAAGATCTAATGGTCCTTAAGCCTTATTTCACCTACAACATACCACTAGGTTATAATGCCACTAGCTAGCTTAGTGGATTTAAAATTTGTTACACCCCTACATTCACTCGTGTTGACTATCAACAATACAAACTTCTATACAGTTCCCTATGTATAGGATTTGTAAGATTAAATATATCATGTATTAATATTTAATCTATAGCCATTATAATCATTTACATAATATAGATCAAAATATATAATAACCTATTATTTAATTAGTTGGTAATTGTTGATGGACCATATTACCCTTATTAACTAATTAGGGTTTCCTCCTGGGTGCTTATATGAGGAGAATTATGTAGAGGTCATTAGGTTACACACTTAATCAGACAACCTAATCATAACATCGTCATCATCATCATCGACTTCTCTCTCCCATAACCGATTCCCTTGTCGGTTTTCTTAGTCCCCATCATCAGTCAGCACCCTAAGGAGGAACCAGATCACACTGACAATTATGTCGAACACGATGGGATCATCTCTGACTGGATTCTCCATTGCACTGTCTGCTGTAACAGGTATGTTTATATGTTTTCCATTATGATTAAACAGAACTGAACCAACATGTGGTATCAGAGCATATGTTGATTAGTCAGTTCTGTTTTCTATCCGTAAATCTGGATTAAAACTGGAAAACAGGTTTTAAAACGATAATTAAAATTCGTTTTCATCATCCGAAATCATTACTGTTCGATTTCTGTCATCCGGAATGGCATCTCGGATGACATGTTCATTCATAATTGCCATTCCAGATCCATCTCGGATCATAGGCTCATTCTTATGTTACTGTTCCAAAATCTGAATGTTCAAAATATGTTTAAATGTGTATAATGATTCCAGATTTCGGATGAATGTTTGAGTAATTTTATTTAGGGTTCATCATGTTCTTAGTTAAAATTCAAATTTTCCTTTATGTTTTGGAATATGATTTGAATTGTGGAATGTTTTCTTAATTTTGATCTAATTTTATCTAATAAGTTTTCGAAATCTGTTAATAGGATAAACAGATTATGATTTTCGAAATTTACTGATAAAATTAGATATATGATAAAATAGGAAACTCTATCACAATCCCAAATTTTTCGAATTTTCAGTTATGATTTCGCATTTAACAGCTTGCAGAACACATTTCGGATGATCATTACGGATAAACATTGTTCACCCATTACGGATCAACAACTGACCATTTCGGACTAAGCATTATGGATGATCAAATAACTGACCATTTCGGATGAATTTCGGACTAAACATTACCTGAAATCATCCGAAATCCATCACAGATCATCAAGAACTGTCCATTTCGGATGAATCTCAGACTAAGTATCATTATCCGAAATCATCCGAAATGACTTGACTTACGCGTCTTGGACACATCTGAAATCATTCGAAATCATCCATTTCGGATAATCCGAAATGATTTGAAATTATTCATTTCGGATGAATCCAAGACATCACCTATCCGAAATCATAAGTGTTCATAAATCACTTATCCGCGCTAACGGGTGGTTTGCTATTAAATAGTTGGTTTTGTAATTACTTAATTAGTTAATCAGAATCAGATAATGCTTTACAAACCAAAATGGCTTAACTTTAATGAGTTTTTTGATGTATCACCTCTGGCCAAAACTGACTTGATACATCTACTTATCATCCAAGTATTACGAAAGCTATGTTAAGTGTGCATCATAAACATGAATGTCTTAATATCTAGCCAAAGCTGATTTAATTCTTTCATAGATGGCATACTCAACAAGTGCATAACTAAAGTGATTGTCTCAATTTCTGGCCAAAGCTGATTTGTTACAACCACTTTGCACATATACTTAAATGATTACACTTCTGTCCAAAGCTGATTTGTCTTCGTTTAAGTAGAATTTTAACTAAGTCTATTATTTTGATGTTAGTAATAGACATTATCACAGCTTCATAATGTAAAATGGTCATTATTTATGCCTGCCTTAGTTTAACATGCCCTTAGATCACATTAGAACTTCTTCCCAAGTATCATAACTTGCTCATCTTATTTCCACTATCAGCACCAAATCAGGGGATTCCACCTTTGACTGGTGATAACTTTGCTGCATGGAAGGATGCCCTCATGCTCATACTTGGATTGCTGGACTTTGATTATGCTCTAAGAGAGAATAAGCTAGCAGACCTTACCACTCAAAGTACTGCTGCTGAGCAGATAGTTCATGAAAAATGGACTAGGTGTAACCGCATGTTCATGAAGCAGTCCATCAGTAATGCAATCAGAGGATCTATTCCTGATTCTGAAGATGCTAAAACCTACTTGGCTTCTGTGGAGGCGCAGTTCAAAGGGACGTCTAAAGCACACGCTAGTACCCTTATCCTCAAGTTGCTGACAACTAAGTATGATGGGAGGAGTGGCATTCGCGAGCACATCATGATGATGAATGACATGGCCAATAAGCTGAAGGGGCTGGAAATGGAAATCAGTGATGGTTTTCTTGTTCATTTTATCATCACTTCGCTTCCTTCATCTTTTGAAGCATTCAAGATCAATTACAACACTCAGAAGGACAAATGGACGATGAGTGAGCTGGTCGCTAGGTGCGTACAGGAGGAAGAGCGTATGAGGATGGATCGCACTACCGATGTTGCTAACTTCACTACTTCCAACTCTAAGAAGCGGAAGAACAATCATCAGAGGAAGGATGCTTCAAAAATCCAAAGGCCTAATCCTAATACAAGTGCACCCTCCAGCTCTAAGAACTCCTTAGGCAGAATCCGCTGCAAGTTCTGTAAAAAGACAGGACATATGCAGAAGGAATGCCCTGACTTTAAGGAGTGGCTGGCTAAGAAAGGTAACGATTATTTTATGATACTTGAGTCCTATAATTTAAGTGTTCCTGCTAATTCTTGGTGGTTTGATTCTGGTTCGATGGTTCATGTTACCAATTCAACTTAGGGATTCCTTTCAATCCGGAAGCTAGAAAGAAACCAAAGAACGCTTAAGGTTAGGGATGATCGAGAATTAGAAGTGAAGGCCATTGGAACATTACAATTGGTTATGAAAACTGGTTTATGTATTAAACTTTATGATACCTTATATGTTCCTGAGGTAACTCGGAACCTTGTATCAGGACCAAAGTTAGACATGGACGGTTTTATTGTTTCCCATGGTCATTGCAAACTCTCTATCCTCTATGATTCTGTTCTTTATGGTACTGGTATTCTGGATGGTGGTCTCTATAGATTAGAACTAGATGATGGCTTTTCCAAATCTTTGTTGTCATATAACATTAATGAATCATTCACAAAGATGAAAGAGAAACGAGACTTAGAGACTTCATCCATGTTGTGGCATCAGCGTTTAGGCCACATTTCAAAAGAACGATTAAATCGTCTTGTAAAGGATGAAGTCTTACCTCCTCTCGATTTCTCTGATTTTGGAACATGTGTCAAATGTCTTAAAGGTAAAATGATATTAGCGAATAAGAAAGGTGCCACTAGGAGCTCTAATTTATTAGAACTCATTCATACTGATATTAGTGGCCCCTACCAAATCGCTGGCATAACAGGACATACTTCATTTATCACTTTCATTGATGATTATTCTCGTTACATGTACTTGTATCTTATTAAGGAGAAATCTGAATCTCTAACAACTTTTAAAGATTATAAGGCTGAAGTTGAAAAGCAATTAGATCGTCAGATTAAAGTTGTAAGATCAGATAGAGGCGGTGAATATTATGGAAGACATACTGATGTGGGTCAAGCTCCTGGTCCATTTTATGAGTTTTGTAAGGGCCAGGGGATTGTGAACCAATACACCATGCCTGGTACACCTCAGCAGAATGGTGTCGCTGAAAGAAGAAACCGTACCCTTATGAACATGGTACGCAGTATGTTAGCCAACACTAATTTACCATTATTCCTCTGGACTGAAGTGTTAAAAGCAGTTGTTCATATACTCAATTGTAACACCCCGAAAATACAAAACTTTATATTATAATTATAAAGTATAAATAAACAAGAACTTACTAACTAGGAAAATTATAACCTAGTTAACTACAAGTCTAAAAATAACTTGAAATAGGGTTAAATAACCAAAACTATATGTTAAACAAAAGTGGAGGGGCCAATGATGTTAAAATTGTAACTTATGTTACTAATTTTAATAAAAACAAAAACCAAACACCCCATTTGGGGGTCTGGTCGATCAAGAACAAGCAGGGGGCGACACCCCCACTCTCAAACCCTAACATCCACAAAATCTCATAAAAGGTGCAAATCTGGTCCAAAACGAAATCCGAGCTTAGAATTGTGATCCTCATCGCAAGAGGATTATAAGGTATGTAAAATTTGATGAGAATTCTCTATTTGAAATTCTCATGAATTTAGGAAATCTGAAATTTGTGGTTGCATGTTTGTCTTATGAAGAATTAAGAACAATATAGTGTCTAGGGACAAACCCTAGACAAATACAAGTAGAAATCATGTGAAATTTTAGTGAAATCTATGAACACCATTGTAGGTGTGATTAGTGGGTTATGTATAAATTGATAAACAATAGGGAATTAAGTGTTGTTCTAGTGTAAATTGACAATTGTGAAGTGATTTCTAAATTTTAGAGGATAAAGTTCATGTAAAATGGTTGCTTTATGTGAAACTAGGGCAAAGTGATAAGCTAGAGACTTGATATTTAATCATGTAAAAATCTGCCCATAAAGTGTTTGTGAAAATGCCTCAAAGAAGGCTTAAAACTGAAATTCAAAGTTAAAACGCATAATTATGATGTTTCGGCGTATTATGCAAATTATGATTTAAAGAGAGTTCTAAATATGTCATAAATGAACTCTATAGGAAAGGACGTAGGAGCGTCAAGCGGACAAGCGAGTGGCGAACCACGTTTGAAGGGCCTACTTTGAAGGTATGTAACTTGACCCGTTACATTAAGCAATTATGGTTAAATTATGTGTAGTTACATTGTAGATGAGTTTTGGTGTTGATTGTAGCGATCATGATCGTTACTTGAATTAATAGGCATTAGAGTGACAAGAAGCAGTTAGGTAATCATCACATTGGAGGATTCCGTAAGATGAGCCAACGGGTCGAATAATAGTGTAAATTGTAATATTAGTGTTCTAAATTAGTTAGCTATGGCGATGTAAATCACAAGAGCATTAAGTGACTTTTATTCGTTCGACCCGAAAGCCTAACTTTTGGTATTGAAATCATTATAGTTACGTCGGTATTTAATTTACAGACGCATAGGAAAAAGAATCACTAAAAACGGACTCACGGGTCAAAAGTTATGGTCGTTTTAAGTTGAAAATCTGAAATTCCGGAACTGGCAGCAAGTGTAGGATTCAGAACTGAACCTGCTGGAAAACCGTTCCTCCCACGCCACGCGACAGGATCTCATGATCCTGCCGCGACACGCGACAGCTGCCGCGCCACGCGACAGCTGCCGCGCCACGCGACAGGACGATCAGAACCTGCCGCGACACGCGACATGATGAGTTCTGAATTTTTATTTTGTTTTTCATGCTTGAATGCTAGGACTTGTTTGTATGATCTAATCCAATGTCAAAACTAACATTTTAGTGGTTTTGACCCTAGGTGACTACGAAGATCTTACGGATTACGGTCAAGCAAGGGTTGAAGAACCGAACACGACTTTTTGAAGCTTCCGCATCATTTTATCTTCTAATAGTCTATGTTTAAGGGATGTAAACAATTGTTAAACAACTTTTGAATGTTTTAACTTAGTCGTTAGTTGACTAAGGGTTAACTACTTTTAAACTTTGTCTATGGTATCTATATTATAACTAGATATCTTTTATATAAAATGGCATGAATAACTATTATATTCAAGTAAAAAAAAAAAAATTTAGACGGGTGTAACATCAATAGAGTCCCTTCTAAGTCTGTCCCTAAAACTCCTTATGAACTTTGGACAGGAAGGAAACCGAGTCTTAAATATATGAAAGTATGGGGCTGCATTGCTGAAGCAAAACTTTACAATCCTTTCCTAAGGAAACTTGACCCTAAAACAGTTACCTGTTTCTTTATCGGGTATCCTGATAATTCAAAGGGTTATCGTTTCTATTGTCCTTCTCAACCCATATTGTTGAAACCAAGCGTGTCGCGTTCCTGGAGGATTTCAAGGTCAGTGGGAGCAGTACCAACCCTTACGAAGAATTGCAAGAAGTACAAGACGTGGGGGGGGGGACTCGTCGCTTACCAATACTCCGATTACTCCTCTTGTACCCAATGCAACTACTGTACCTGAAGCTACTGCACCAACTCCAAATTTACCTCTACAATCAGAACCTATTATACCTCATGACGAAGGCACATCAAAGAAGGCTTACTAATTGCGATGATTATACAACGCTGAACCTATTATACAACGCTGAACCCGATAATCCACTCAGGAGGTCATCTAGGCAAAGAAGGCTTACTAATTGCGATGATTATGTTACCTACCTAACTGAAATGGATCCCGGAAAGCTCAATGATCCTATCTCTTACAACAAAGCCATTAGCAGTGATCAGTCTTCTGAATGGAATAAAGCAATGATTGATGAGCTTGAATCCATGAAGAAAAAGGACGTTTGGGATTTGGTAGAATTACCCAACGGTGTCAAACCAGTAGGATGGAAATGGGTGTTCAAAACAAAACTGGATCCGAATGGGAACGTTGAACGCTACAAAGCGAGATTAGTTGCAAAGGGCTACACTCAGAAAGAGGGAATTGATTATCAAGAGACGTTTTCACCTGTCTCTCGTAAAGATTTATTAAGGATCGTCATGGCCCAAGTAGCTCATTTCGATTTAGAGTTACATCAGATGGACGTTAAAACCGCTTTCCTTAACGGAGACTTGGACGAAGATGTTTATATGAAGCAACCTGAAGGCTTTAAACCTGAAGGTCAGGAGCATCTAGTCTGTAAGTTGAAGAAATCCATTTACGGGTTAAAACAAGCATCACGTCAATGGTACCTCAAGTTTGATGAAGTCATGAAGAAACAAGGTTTTATGAAGAATCAAGTGGATCATGCACCTACATCAAGATGAGTGGGAGCAACTTTACTATACTTGTCCTTTACGTAGATGATATTCTATTGGCAAGTAATAGTTTAGACATGTTGCATGAGTCGAAGCGGTTACTCTCGCATAACTTTGACATGAAGGATCTCGGAGATGCTTCTTACGTCATTGGCATCGAAATCCACCGAGATAGACACAAGGGGATCTTAGGATTGTCCCAGAAGGCTTATATAGATCGTGTTCTTACATGTTATAACATGCAACAGTGCAAACCCTCCGTCGCTCCAGTAGTTAAAGGAGATGTTTTCGGTTCATTCCAGTGTCCGACAACAGAGGTTGAGAAGGAGCAAATGAGCCAGATACCTTACGCGTCAGTAGTCGGGAGCTTGATGTATGCTCAAGTCTGTACTCGCCCAGATATCGCTTATATTGCTGGAATGCTAGGCCGTTATCAGACTAATCCTGGCCTAGATCACTGGAAAGCAGCTAAGAAGGTACTTCGATATCTGCAAGGGACGAAAGACTATAAACTGACTTATAGAAGAAGTGATCATTTAGAAGTGGTGGGCTATTCTGATTCTGACTTTGCCAAATGCAAAGATGACAAGAAATCCACCTCGGGCTATATCTTTATGTTAGCAGGCGGCCCTATCTCATGGAAGAGTCATAAACAACAGTTGACCACAACTTCCACAATGATGGCAGAGTACATTGCTATTTATAACGCAACCTGTCATGGAATGTTGCTTAGAAATCTGATCACTGGACTCAAAATCGTTAATTCCATTTCTAGACTATTGAAGCTTTATTGTGATAATTCAGCTGCCGTTAGTTTCTCGAATAGTGACGTGATGTCGTGGTCACGCAAATTTAATCCCAATAACAACTATGTAGATAGTGGCAAGTGGGTATCGAACACAGGGAGTTTGTGGAAAATGTGTTATTTAGAAGTGTATCTAAGTTAACTAAAATTAAACTAATTGCAAGAAAAAGTAAAATTCAAGAGTTGGTTTGATTTGATTGGTTTTAAAAACTAAGATTAATTAATCTATTTGCGAATTGAAAATTAGATTGTAAACAATTGAGAGACAAATGACTATCTTGTGTATCCGGTTTGTTTCAACTTTTGTGTTAACATTCAACTAGAAAGAACTACATAGACATAGTTCATGTATAAACAATTGCAGTGATGAAAGGGGACTAAGTACTCAGATTCCGAGAACGTGAGGTTATCACCCGATGATCAATCAACCCTTACCCAAACCTAACTATACCCATGATATCCCGATTGCCAACGGCACCAAGAACGTATGGTTTCTAATTAGTTCAACATAAGAATCAACAAGTTACTAACAATCAATCATACACCATAACAATCAATTCAAATAAAAAGCAATTGTTATTCTAGAAATATGAAATGAAAACACATAGTCTTACTCAAACCTTCAACACAAGATAGTCACCCAAATATCTAGCCACTCATGGCTTTAACTAACATAATGCAAGAAATGGAAGATATTGTTCACCAACAAAAACTAGACAAGAATTTAGTGAAAAGATAGTTCCAATATGTGTTTCTTAGCTTCCAAGTGCTCTTCATATACTTCCCAACTCGTTCTAACCAAGTAGTAACCGAAATTGCATGATTAGGCATCATAAATCTCCTTAAAATGGCCAATAAATGCGAATGTTACAAGATGGGATCAGTCGGAGCCGTAAGCTACGGCAGACCACCGTAGCTTACGGCAGTCAGTGTGTTCCAATCATTCAGCATATCGCCGTAAGCTACGCCAGGTACCGTAGCTTACGGCAAGCATTGTTCCT
>NC_035438.2:60740437-60767937 GCF_002127325.2 Helianthus annuus | reverse complement strand
TAACAAAGATATATTACGTAAAACTTAGTAAGTATTAACACATGAAAATGATTTTACATGAGCCATCAAAAAAAATACAAGGTCAGATATGAAAACTTAGTATTAACACATGAAAATGATTATACATCAACAATTATCAAAATTCCATCACATTCCCAATTAAGACCCTGTTGAATAAAAAAATCCATTCAGACCAAAAAACCTTCATATCAATTAAAAAAACTTATATAAATGGCTGAACATCAAGCTTTCAAGAGCAACTCACATAATTTAAGTCCTGAAACTAAGCTTTTGATTTTTTTCTTAACCACGATTGAGTTTAAAATAAGTCAAGATCCATTTAATCAAAAGCATATTACCTCATGATTCATATATATATATATATATATATATATATATATATATATATATATATATATATAGAGGATAGAGATCCGTTAGGAACCACCCTTTATTGCGAGAACCGCGAGAACCAATGTGAACACATGGCAAACTTGTAATTTATTGACAATCAATAAAAACACGCGCTCTCTTCCCCTGTTATATATATATATATATATATATATATATATATATATATATATATATATATATATATATATATATATATATATATATATATATATATATATATATATATATATATAGAGGATAGAGATCCGTTAGGAACCACCCTTTATTGCGAGAACCGCGAGAACCAATGTGAACACATGGCAAACTTGTAATTTATTGACAATCAATAAAAACACGCGCTCTCTTCCCCTGTTCACTGTCGTCCATCGTCTTTGAAGATTTAGGGTTTCCAATCTAGGGTTTCGCTGGAGATTTTGCTTAATCGGCGACGACAAACTACGGCGGTGAGTTTCACGGCGGCGATCTTACGGGGGATTTCGATTGGGATACTGATTACGACGTTTGGATTCCGATTTCGGTCACAAATGGCTTCGTCTGACTCTTCTCGTGTTGGAGTTGAACCTACGGCATCTGATGATCATCATACAACATCTCCTGCATATAATCCACATCTCGATTCTGGTATTTGCGGCCCGTCTGATACCAATGTCAACCCTATTTCTGCTGTTGGCCCGTATGATATCAATAGCTTACCTGCTGCAAACCCAGTTACCTTACCTGCTGCAAACCCAGTTGCAAGTCGACACACCCTTCATGGGTTTGAAATACAAACACTTGATTCAATGTTTACTTCATCAGGCAATGTAGGCTCTGATATGTAACATCCGCCAATTTTAGAGCTATAGGGGTAATGCACCTCCCCGTTAGTCTTTGGGGTATTGTTAGGATGAGACATACAACCTCCCGTTAAACTTTGGGAAAGGCACTTTAACGCATTGGAAACTTGGGCTATCACTCGGACTGCGTAAACTAGCATGGTTGAAACTATTTTAATATGTTCGTGTTGGATATGAGTTTTTATTCTATTATGCTATGTAAACAAACTTGTATACTCGCTCTTTGCTTTTGCATTGAAACTCTATTTTAATACATGTTGCAGGTTGACAGTCAAGATGTTGAAGAATCAAGTTAGGATGGACTAGATACCCATTTTAATAATAAACCATGTTTGTTGCAATTTGTCTTTATTTGAATCAAAGTATTTGAATTTAGTCATTTATGAAATTTGATTTAATCTATATTGTCACAAATAGTGTTATGATGCTTTTGAGCGATTTGTTCGTCTCATCCCGATGTTTCCGCCATCGGTTGGGGTGTGACAGATTGGTATCAGAGCCATAACTATAGGGAATTAGGAAAAGTAGGAATGCTTTAACCTAGTCTATAGTTTTAGAGCTTTATTCGTATGTTTTTCTTGAAACTACTTGTATGCTACTTTAATTACTTCTTATTTATCCTCTTTTATCTTTTAAAGGTATATGCCATTTATGTGTTAATACTTGATATGCAATTCTTATGTGTTAATATTTGTTTCATTGTGTGTTAATGCTTGTTTATTACGTTCGATACATGTTATATTATGTGTTGATACTTGTTTTATTGTTCTAATCCTTATGTGTTACTCTCGACATGCCTTCTTATGTGCTTTTGCTCGTTCGTTTGTCCTTTTAACATACGCTCTCCCTAAGGCATTTTACTCGATTTTTCTTAAACTCGAAAACACTTATGTTATAAAAAAGAGGCGAGTTTACCAAAATAGGCGTGAAACCCACAATTTAGTAAACAACTCTCATCCCGCTTGATTTCATTTTGTTGCACGAAATTACACCATTAAGTTAGGAGTGAAATCCACATTTTAATGGAAGTTTCAAATTTCAAATTTCAAATTTCAAATTCAATTTCTAGTGGACCCTCGTTAACGTGTCGAAATTAAATTTTGACCCAACGAGTACCAACCACACGTAGGGTACGAACTCGTCAAGCTAGGGGTGAAACCCACACCTCGTCGACTAGTCCCACTCCTTGATTTTCAAATATCCCGCCAAGTCTCGAATTTTCGATGGACTGGGAACATGTAGTAACTGGAAGGGTGAATACCGTTAACCGAGATATCGGCGAGAGTATTCCACCTATTAGGCCAAAGCATGTTTCTCAATTTCAAAAGATCTTTCGACCACTTTGGTTAGTCAATGTTCCGTTTGGAACCATCCAAGTTTTATTCGAGCTTACGTTTTATCATTTTCGATCTTTTGTCACTTTTGAACAATTTTTCGAGATTTCATTTTGCGCAACATCATACTTTTACCTTTCATACGATTATACATTATTAGCATGCATGATTTCACGTAATTTTAATTACGCTTTTATAACAACGAGCAGAGACATATCATCGAGATAGGAGTGATTTCCTCAACTTGATGATTAACTCCGCTTCTCTCCTCATCTTACAACGACATCATCAACGGATTTGGGGTGATTCCCTTACCTAGGTGATCGTTACCAAGGCTTTCTTTTAAAAGATTATATTATGTAAATACGATCATGTTTATATCTAAATCATTTATCGTTAGTCAAGTCCCTAATTATTTCAAAATGCATTGTTATATAAACGAATTTCCTATCCTACAATCTATTTTCATATAGCTCACACACACAAAATTCTTAACTTATAGCATAAACGCTATTCCTCGACTTTCAAAATTTCACGAAATGCTACTTATCAACCTAGGCTGTCACAAAAAAAAAAAAAATCATTGCCCACAAAATTTCATATTTCACGTAATTACTAAAACACGCTCATCTCGCATCACTAAACTAAAGAATTCTAATTTTCCAATTGAGAATCAAACCAGCTTTTCATACAAAATATTACAAATATTATTCAGTCGTTTACTAAAACTTCTTTCAAAATCAATAACACATTTTTATTAAAAGACGATTTTTCCAGCAAAACACCAAGATCATATACCAAGATCCTTTTCCTAAGGATAAACCTTTTCACAAGAATCTGTAAACTTCGAAGTTAGTAATACAAAAATTTCTTAAAACGATGCAAACTTTTTAATCCCAAGAACTTTTCAAAACCTCGCTTGATACGCTAATTAAATTCAAAACACGTGGGCAAGGAAACTTCATAAGGACGACAAATTTTCAACTATGTAAATTCTTTTAAAACCATAATAGCAATTCCATTCATTTCCAAAGTACCTTTTCCACATAAGCAATAGACGTTTTATACTCTCTTTACATTCACAAACTAGAGTCTATATTCCGTGACAACTCAATCTATTTTTTTAACTCCACGTTTTGCGCAAACAACTATATATGCATATCATTGTACACGTTTTAGTCAAATATCTCACAACAATCTCACGCGTGTCACTCGTTCTCTTTTTCCTTTCATATTCAAAACTTTAAACCTTTTATGCGCATAAACTCGTGTATTTTAATTTTATATTATAAACAAAATCATTAATTCCTACGTCCATACTTATACATTTTATGCTTTCACTTATGTTCACACTTACGCATTTATGTTATACTCACGATTCAAAATTCATACGTTTTACGTTTATACACACACACACTCACAATTATACATTTACGTTGTCCTTACATTCATGTCTATACTACATTCATATTCATGCATTTCATGTTTTCATATACACTTATACAACTTTGTTTACACTTATATTCATGCACATATATTTTGTTCATACTTAAACCTTCATGTTTTACATTTGAAACCACGTTCATATCGATGGTCATGCATCTTATGTTTATACTCGTACTTATATATGTATTCATACTGACACAATTCATACTCACAATTATAAGATTTATGTTATACTCGTACTCACATATATACTCTAGTTTATACGATTTATGTTTATGCCCCGTTTATGCTCAGAAATTGTACTCATATTTTCCGTACACGTTATGTTTATACTTGTAACCGTACTCGTATTCATACGATTGTGTTATGCTCACATGCGTATTCATATTAAGCTTATACTATGCTTATGTTTTTATTCATACTCAAAATTTATACGTTCGCACCTGTACGCGAGCGAAACCCGAGGGATTCGCTTGCGTTGGTCTTATACTATTTGAAACACAAATGTGCTTATATGCTACCTTTCTATACACTCGCAATCTTATTTTCAAAATTTATGCATACCTTGATTCATACGCAACTAGTACAACATATGCGGATCATGCGACGATTGTTATAATCGCGGGTGCACACGGGATTATAGTAATGAGCGCATGAGAACCATAGAGTGTACTGCTGCGTATGGTAAGACACGGAACGTAACATGACACGAATAACGAAACGGACGTAACATGGTCAAAACATTGTGGATACGCCGCTGGTACTTCCTATATATAAGTGTTTTCACCATGTTACCAAACCCTCGTAAAACGTGCCATGAGAAATTCAGTGTTTTGCAGACCCTTTGACCTAATACAACCTTTAAACAACTCACAAACGCATTATATCCGATTATCCATGACGAGACTTCATTCTTGACACACTACCTTGTCTATCCAATACTTACGCTATTCTCATAATCGCATTCGTTTATTAAATCAATCATCTACTGTTATACTCCCATTATTCTCCGCCTTTTATATAAACCCCGTTCGTAATCAAGTCTATTTAAACGTTCGAATCCTAATTTACGTCCTTGCTTTTGAAACTATCTCTCGATTCTTTTTTTTTTTCTTCTGCAAAACACCCGTAGTTGGTCGTTACCTCGAAAACCATTTTTGTATACTAAATTTTCCCTTTTAAATGCGACACATTTTATATATATACCTCTCCAAGTTGATTCAAAACTGTGTAAACTCACACACGTGCACGCTTTTACTTATGCTAAATATCTCGATTCTTTCAGTTAAAATGCTTTTCTCCAAAGTCTTCCTCTTGAATAAATTTCGGGACGAAATTTCCTAAAGGAGGGGAGACTGTAACGCTCCGCGTTTCCATAACCTTCCTAATTCAGAAATCGAGACTTAAAAATCTATTTTTAGAAGCTTGTCTCGTTCAAAATATACTAATCCGTTGTAACGTCGAAAAATCTTAAATCCTTAATTTAATTCGTTATAATTATGGTTATTTATTTCTTATTTTAATTAATTAAATTAATTAATTTTACTATTTAAAAGTTATTTTAAAATAAACTAAGTTAGTCTCGTTAAATCTTGGACTTAGTAAACTAACTTAGTTAGTTTGTTCTATAAAATTAGCCCCCCTCTTTTAAACTATATAATTTGGTTAATTAAAGTTCAGGGGTAAATTATGTAATAAATGAAAATATAAGGGTTTTAAGTCTGAAAAATAAATAAATAAAAAGAATGCTAACCGCGAGGATCGAACCCGGGTCAGCACCTCCTCAAGCACGCACATAACCACTTTGCTATGGCCTTCACATCGATCATTATCCACCACTTAAATCATTTAACTCATCGTTCAAGGAAATTCATTAACCCAACCATATGAATTTAAGAGTTAGCTAAACCCTAATATCCCCTTTATGTCAGCCGCATACCTGCTCCCCTTTAAACCATATGACTGCTAATTCAAGGCTCTCACACACACAAAACCTCATCCCTTCCAAGCTCACATACATAACCCAAACCAAGACACCCTCTCGGTCCTGTGACCGGCGGCCGACGGAACCGTGAAGCCGTTGGTTGCCGTGGTCCTCTCCGACGAGCGACACCCCACCCCTCTCTCCGATGGGCTCCAGTGACGGCGTCGCCGCCTCTCACGACGGAGGCGGTGGTGGGATTTCTTGGGGGTTCGACAGCGACTGGGATGTTGATGGATATTGAGGTGATTCTTAGACACCTCGTTTTCCGGCGACTAGATCGAAGGTGAGAGAGACGGAGAGAGAGGAAGAGCCGACATCGATATACAGCCGGAAACACCGACGAGGGTGATGTGTGTGGCTTCCCGACAAACTTCTGATGTTGAAGACGGCTGGCGACAACAGTGGCGTCGCCTTAGGCGGCGGCGGCCAGCGGTGCCGGCGCATTTGGTGGTTCGGCTCTCGTATCAGCTCCGACGCGGATTCCGGTAAGTGGTTCCGGGTTTCCGTTCACTCGGGTGAAGTCAGGCGAGCTCCGGGTGGGGGGTCGGGTCGAGTCTTGTTCGTGTTTCGACTCAGTTTGGTTTGGATCTTGGCTCAGCTTAGCTCCGATTCAGTCGAGTTCAATCGGTAATCCCTCATTTCTTTTCTTTCAGTTGGTTACTACCATTTTCGTTAAATCCGATGAATGGTGGTTTGATTCTTATTTCGGTTCAGCAGGTTCGGTTCGATGCCCGGGTCAAACCTGGTCAAACTTGGTCAACTGAGGTCTCGATGCTCTCGGTAGTTCAACGACGTAAATATTCCAATTATATTGTTTTATACCTCTCGTTAACACAAAACCGCTTTATATATTTTTTTTTGTTATAAAAGAATACATAGAAGTATGTATAATTATATGTTGTTTTGTTGTTGAATTTTGAGATTTATATCGACACTTTGGTTGTCGGGATCGTCCAAAAACAGAGGAAACTCTGCCCGTTTTTCGTAAGATCCGTGAAATAAAACGTGTAAATTTTATAAAAACAAAACCTATCAATTCGACTAATTTTTTTTTCATATATAAAATAGATATAAATGCATAAATATATTTATTTTTGGACAATATTTCAACAATACATTTGAAAGAATTAATTTTAAAATATTACTTAAACTATATAAAATATACGTATTTGTATTTATATATATACAGATTTATATTAACTAGTTACACTTTATATTCCGCTTCAAATCCTCCGTCGTAATCCCGATTACTCATACACCTACGTTTGCCCATATAGGGTGACCGCGGTGTTCCACCCTCCAAATCTTTTACGCTCGTCAACACTTGGATAATCGGAAGACTTAGCAATTATGTGAGTATACTCGAACCCATTTTTACTTTTAACACTTTGGGTGCAACATGTATTCTATATTAAACGCACATGACACTTGAAACTTATTTGAAACTTACTCTATCCATTTAAACATGAAACTTGAAAAAATGGAAACTTATCATCAAGATAGGGGTGATTCCCAAACCTTGATGATTAGCTCCACTCACTTTCTAACTTCACCAACGAGCTAGAGGTGATTCTCTTACCTCGGAGGTAGTTACCAACTTTTCTTCGTTCTCAATGAAATTTTATGATTGAACGTTCCTTTTCAAAAATTTTGGAATTTATTTCACGTGCATGCTAATACGTTATACTGGATTCGTGTTACTTGGGTGAAACTTTATGTGATAAACTTGTCATTAACTTCGTAAGAAGCCACACCTTAACATACTCGATGGGTTGACCTGTGTATTCACATGCCAGGGATACGTTAATCTTGTTAACTAAGTATGGCATGTGGATTGTTCTAAATTTTTATGAAAATACGTTAATCTTAGATTTCGAGGACGAAATCTCCTAAAGTAGGGGAGACTGTAACATCCGCCAATTTTAGAGCTATAGGGGTAATGCACCTCCCCGTTAGTCTTTGGGGTATTGTTAGGATGAGACATACAACCTCCCGTTAAACTTTGGGAAAGGCACTTTAACGCATTGGAAACTTGGGCTATCACTCGGACTGCGTAAACTAGCATGGTTGAAACTATTTTAATATGTTCGTGTTGGATATGAGTTTTTATTCTATTATGCTATGTAAACAAACTTGTATACTCGCTCTTTGCTTTTGCATTGAAACTCTATTTTAATACATGTTGCAGGTTGACAGTCAAGATGTTGAAGAATCAAGTTAGGATGGACTAGATACCCATTTTAATAATAAACCATGTTTGTTGCAATTTGTCTTTATTTGAATCAAAGTATTTGAATTTAGTCATTTATGAAATTTGATTTAATCTATATTGTCACAAATAGTGTTATGATGCTTTTGAGCGATTTGTTCGTCTCATCCCGATGTTTCCGCCATCGGTTGGGGTGTGACATGATACTGCTAATTTTCTCGATCAATCGTTATCAGTTGACACCACGTCTACTGGTAACACCACATCTACCGGTACAGCACCTACAAGCACAGAACATCAAAACTTGCAATTCATTCGGTTTGAAACTAAAGGTATTTTATGTTAATTGTATGAAAAAATGTGACTTGTTCAATTATATACTTATTTGTATTATGTTCACACCTGTTTTATATTGTTCACAACTGTTTTATATCGTACATTATGATTATTCGATATTTCATGCACATGTGCATTGTATTAACTGCACATTTACAATTGTTTTGTGATGTACATTATGAATACTCAATGTTATATGCACACGTTCATTGTGTTAATTGCCTTATGTTACAAATTATGCATCATAACTCAAATTACGTCGCAATGCAAATTTATGCAACTGTGCATTATGATTGTAACAAACAAAAAAAAAAACAAAATAACTTTTTTTGTACATTAACTGCCAATGCACATGTGCATATTAACTACAATCATACTATTCGTCTGTATAACATTATGTCACTTTTTTTAATTTATTAATAATTTCTCCCTGTTTTTTAATTTGTTAAATATATCTTACAGGAACAATTACAACTGCCATACATGCTACACCTAACGGCACCCCGTATTGGATACCCCAAGTTGACGCTAGATACCTTCCTGTTGTACCCAGTACATTTACTCACTGGGAAGATATTGACATGATGTACAACACGTATGCTACACAGTCTGGGTTTTCTACACGTATTGGCACGTCAAAGAACAAAAAATATCATGACAATCCTAACATGAAAATATGCAGTCATAGATATATATTATGTTCTAGAGAAGGTCAACCACGGGTCTCAGAAACTGACCCCAATGCTCCATCCAAAAATGCTCCAACCATATATGATAAATCCAAGAAACAACGCAGGCGATGCCGATTCACAATCTCCGGGTGTCGTGCGCGTATCAAAGTGAGATATGATCGTGCTACCGAACAATACACAATATATGGTTTCATCGCCGCGCACAACCATTGCATGATTAGTAGCGATCATGCCAACATGTTAAAACAAAACAGAAAACTTGGATTTGAGGAGCAACAGTTCATCCACAAAGTTAGTCTTAACAAAATCGGCCCAACTGTTGCACATAACATTCAAGCATCACTTAAAGGTGGACCTAAAAATGTTCGTGGCACGACAGAAGATTTCAAAAATTGCTCTCGAGACATACGTGCATTCATCGGTGAACGCGATGCTGATATCCTCTTACATACCATGAGGTCTCGAGTTACCAATCTTAATGATTTCTATTTTGATTGTGTCATAGTTGACAATGAGTTGCGATCTTTCTTTTGGGCTGATTTCGTATCACTGCGAAACTACGAGGCTTTTGGTGATGTGTGTGCATTCGACGCTACATATGACACCAACAAGTAAGATGCCATACTTTTTCATATGTTTTATTGATTAATAATTTTTTAATATATATGTTTTATTTACAGATATAAAATGATTTTTGTGCCATTCACCGGAGTTGATCATCAAAAAAATGTGTTATCTTTGGCGCCGGCATGTTATATGACGAGACTATAGAGTCGTATACATGGCTACTAAACACCTTTCTGGCTGCACATAAGAAACAACCAATTTTTGTTCTCACTGACCAAGACGCGTCAATGAAACAAGCTGTATCAACTGTTTTCACAACCTCTATCCATCGTTTGTGCATGTGGCACATAATGAGAAAACTTCCGTCCAAGGTAAACACTATATTTTTTAATATTAACATGCTTCCAAATAAACCGTATAATGTGATTAAATAATCCAACTTTTTATTATTCATGTTTCCTCGTCTACAGATTTCAAACGACATTCTTGATAATACCACTCTTCGTTCATCAATACATAAGCTTGTGTGGAATCTATTCATCACGCCACAAACATTCGAAGAACGATGGCATGTGTTAATGGATGAATATCACCTAGACAATCATCCGTGGCTTTGTGAGATGTTTGCTATACGTCATGAGTGGGTCCCTTGTTATTTTAGAGAGATACCGATGTGTTGCTTGATGAAGACTACGTCAAGATGCGAGAGCTCAAATGCGCGTTTTAAAGTAAACTCATCAGAAACTAACACACTGGTCCAATTTTTAATGTGTTTTGAAACCAGTATCGATGCTCAACGGCACACACAACGAGATCTCGAATTTAAAAGCGACATGTCGACCCCTCGCTTATCTACCGGTCTTCGCATAGAGGCACACGCGTCCGAAACATATACATGGTCCATGTTTCTTGAAGTTCGAAAAGAAATATACATGGGAATGTTCCATTGCATGCCGATTGAACGTCCTGGGACGACGGACGTAAAAAATTACACTGTTCGTCACTGTAAATCAAACATGTCTTATGTCAACGAATTCGAGGTATGTCCTTACTCCAATATACCATTGCTACATATTAACATTAGTATATATATTATAACTTAGTATATCTATTATAACTTATAACTCTCTAATGTCTATTTTGATTATTTTTTTTATGCACATGTGCATATATCAAATTTTGTCATGTTATATCTATTATAACCGTCTGTTTGATTAACTTGTCTTATGTTACATCCATTATAATTGTCTATTTGACTAATTTTTTTGTTATGCACATGTGCATGTATCAAATTTTATTTTATGTCATTCACTTATTCATATATCAAACAATGTATTTTTTTTGAGTCAGTGTATTTGAATGTATTTGAATCGATTGTTTTAATATACATTGAACTTATTCAATTGTTTATTTTATTATACATTATAAATTTTTCACTTGCTCCTATTACCTTTCGTGTATTTATTCTATTTATCATATATGTTTGCACATGTGCAGGTGTCGCTCAATGTACCTGAACAAACAGTAAGCTGTACGTGTCTTGGGTTCACTCGTATTGGATACCTATGTCGACATGTATTCTGTATATTCCGTTACCACCAAATTGAACGTATACCGTCCCACTACATCATTACACGTTGGAAACGAGACGCACTCCCGTCAGCTGTTCATAACGTATCTAACATATACTCATCTAACAACAGTGAGTTTGCTGTCATCCACAATGAAATAATGGATTTAGTCACTCAATGCACGAACCGACTTAGACGCAATCCTGATCAGCTACGTTCATTGTCTTCTGAGATCAAACGCATCAGAAACCGTGTATTTGAATCGTTCCCGTGTGAGCCTCAGCCTCGTTCCGTTCAAAAAACTGCAAACATCAGTGACATCTTAAACATACCTTCAAATCTAAGCACAAGTGCCCATCCTCCGCAAGGTATTAGAAACAAAGGTTGTGGGACCAAAAAACAACAGATCGGTCCCGGTGGTCAAAACATTAAAGATAAACGGAAGAAGGCCGGTAAACGACAAAAAGTTGCCCGCTTATGCAACAAATGCAACAAGTACGTGTTTGACCACGATTCTCGCAACTGCGAGAAAATCAAAGCTGCTAAACTTGCTGCACAAGCAGCTAAACGTGCCGCTGCTATTGCCGCTGGACTACCCGCCTCGTCTTCGTCTGATTCCGATTCCGACGGTACTCGTGTTGATCTCGACGACACCGACGATGACACCAATGATGATATCGATGATTATGATTACGATGCATCTGAACATCCCGTCTCCATGCAAAACCCCCCCGTAGTACCCGATCGGACAAATGTTAGGCGTGAACCTGAACAGTCTTTTGAACATGATCAAAGCCTTAGGCGTTCAACTAGACGTCGCAAACCATCCAACATAGCTCGTGATTCTTGATTATAGATCGTGATTCTTGAATTAACGTATTATGTATTACAACTTATGGTTACCAGACTTATCTAATTATGAATACCAATGTCTATTTTTGCTTGTTTTTTTACTAGTACCCATTTGACTTACAGTGTTGATATTAGTGTTGATATTGATTCTTACCTTGTCATATGCACATGTGCATATGTATTTACAAGTTGTATATACCGTTTTTTAACTACTTGTTTATATATATAATATTGTTTAACATTATACATTTTACTAATAAAAATTTAAAAAAAATTGTTAAATATACACAAATGTAACAAAGTGTACAAAATTAAACTTTGACCCGTGTGTTTTATCACTTTTACGCACCTACTGTATGCACATGTGCATACAGGTCATTTATTTTATTAATCAACATTTATTTTATTAATCGATGTAACATTACACATTTTAACAAACATATAAATGTTTAACCAATAACATGCATTTATACCACTTTATGCACATGTGCATATGGGTTATTCAACCATATCACTGCACACGTGCATATCAAATCGACCATAACATAATCCAACTATCGACTGATTTATTATCAACTAATAACTGATTAACTATCAACTAAGTAACAACTGATGTAAACCAAACATAGAACGTGAAGTATTAAAACATAAACCGTCTAGCCATGCACATATGCATGTCAAATCAACCAGTACACACAGCAATTGTCAACTAAGAAGTTAACTAAGTACCTACTGATATCAACCCGCACCACAACAACAATTACCCATGTCTAACCAACCAATCGCGTAAAATGTATAACCAAACAACCAACAACAACCAACATGAAATGTGAAATAAGTTGTAACCTACACACATGGCCTATTTCTGATCCGTTTTCCATTTGCTAAGCATCCTCCAACATTGTTCTTGTTTCGACGCCTCTTCGTTTAACAGCTTCAACACCCTTTCATCTCTCATTCCATTTATCATCTCCTTTGCCGTCTCCATAACGGTTCCTTTGTATACGTTTACGTCTGACAGCAGCAGCTTTGTCGCAATTTTCATGCTCAAATTTTTCAGCTGCATCTTCTGAACGGCTTTATTGGTACTAAAACCACATTCAAAGCTAACGTCACTGCCTTTATACGCTTCCATGTGTCGCATTGTGAACACACCGCAGTCAATAAAATTGTCAGTTGTTTCCCATCCCAGCCTCTTTCTTGTCACACTTGCGTTCACCATGCGTGATGCCGCTGGGTGTCCGACATGCTTCAAATACTCAACAACGTAATGTTTCTGCAATGCATAAATATATTGTCATAAATCAATATAATTATTCACAAGTATAACACTAAATATAAAATACATACTTACCACTTTAGAAGGCGATCCTAAACTTCTAAAACTTGTTCCTTTCCCTGATGTCATCTTGTAGTACGCGAAGCTTTCATGCATGTTATCAACCACTTCAACCGTTGCGTTATCCAAATCAAAACAAATTATGTAGAAGTGTTTTTTTTCAATCATTGGTACAATTATAATGTTGAAATCTCTCAACTTCAGCAGCTCGTTGTCACACTCAACTACCTCTTTCAGGTGTGATGTTATTGTTGCAGACGCCCTTTTTTCTGTTTGTTTCGCCTTTAGCATAAACTCTGGCTGCACATATTACATCAATACACGTCATGCACAAAAAAATATTTAACGTATTCACAATTGTTTTAATCATAATTTATGACACACTTACGATTGTTGTGGTATAGCACCATAACCTCCTTTTCCCTGACGGTTTTTCTTTCTTCTCCGTGTAGTTCAACAGTGCAGCCCAGCAATCTATTACGTTCTGAGAGACCCACTTTCCTTCTTCAAGTGTGTTTATCCAAAATGCTCTGGTCGACAATCCATGTTGAGTTTCAAATATATAGTTGCTGCATACGTCACATACGTTTCATTAGTTTTTTTTATGCACATGTGCATCAAACATATAACATGCATTCTGATCAATATTTTATAATAATATAATTAATATGACATATGGTGTCCATATGTCATAATGCACAATTGTATATGCACACGTGCATCAACCAAAAATAATAATATGAATCTTAACAACGATAACATTAATATTACAAGTAATAGTAGTCGTAATGCATATGTAACTTACTTGAATGTCCACTTCACCTCCGTCAACTCATCTTGGACGTCTATCTCCTCGTCATCATTCTTTTTATCGCCTTTTTTATTACTTTCTCCCCTATAACACAAGTTTGTACATCAATTTGTCATAACGTCAATACAAATCATGTAATAAAACCACAACGTTCGTAATTATACTTACCATCATTTATCGTCCATAACCGTCAACAAGTATTGCCATATCAGTTTCTCATCGTCGTTCAGCGGTTCATTCATTTCAATAGCATTCCCATGCACACTTGATTCGGCTTCTAGACTTGGTGAGCTTTGTGAACTTTGTGATAACAACATGAAACTTGGTATCGAAAAATCCACTTCCTTTTCATCATGCGGTTTTCCCTCCCCTTGTTCGTCAACGACACCTCTGTCCGCATCCGTCAACGTTTCTGCCAGCTTACCCGCCCCTTCCATCGATCCTTTCACTCCTTCCACATGACCCGTCATGGTGTACTCTTTGTCTTTTTTGCTACCATCAGCTGTACCCGTAACAGTTATCAGTTTTGATATCTTATGTTCGCCGCTAAACGCTTTGTCATACTGCCTAACAAGCTTTATGACATTCTCGTTGTTTGGATATTTTAAACATGCTTCATCCAACTTTTTATCTAACGATGCTTTCGTCCTCAATGTCTCGTCCATCAACTGTTTGATTAATCTAATATGTTCCTGAATACGAGCACGTGTAAATGTAATAAAACTAATATGTACAATCTAATTGTTATTTGTTATATTCGTTACATGTTACGAATTATTTATATTCATTATGCACACGTGCATTATATAAAACTAGTGCAACTACTAACTTTAATGACACCACCAAACCATTGTGCACATGTGCATTTTTTCTTATGTGCATCAACTTTATTTTAATTATTATTTATTACGTAATATTTGTATCCACCTTTTTTTTATTATACTAATGCATATGTGCATTTTTTTCATAAATATCATTATTCGTTATAACCCATTATGCACATGTGCATTCTCAAATTATCATAACTATTATACATACCTCAAATGACTCTGGTTGAATTTTGCCGTTATCATCCGACTTGACAGAACCCTCATCATCTACTCCCCTATCTACATCTTTGACATGGACATCGACACCAACCCCTTTAACATCTGTCACATGTGCCCCTGATCCGTCCCCTTTTAATGAAACATTGCCTGAAAGTATATCCTCCATATATCCTTCTCGTAACAATCCTTTCCCAAACCCCCCATTTTTTATCTCGTATTTTTCCCTAATACTCAACATGTCCTTTGTCCAAAACGACAACGGACTTGTTGTGCGAACTGAATTTATATGTCCGCATAAGGTTTGGTCCACGTATATCAACTGCACATGTGCATTATCACCATACATTACAAAATTATATAAACAAAATAATAATAATACGTCATACAATTTACAAACATGACAGTTAACTTACCAACATAATGGTGAGCGCACCATTGAAATATATGGACTTGCTGTCTCGCTGCCAACCGTCCTTGTTGTTCTTGATTGTGTCGCATATAAATTTGCACCAATTCACGTTTTCCAAGGCGATGTTTTCGTTTAAACACTCGAGAAAATCGGTTCTACACGTCCCATCTTTCTTTGTCTCTACCATCGTGTTCATAAACAACGCTAAAAAATCATATTTGAAAAATACCCCGTCGTCATCTTGATTACATACTATTCTTTCAACTATCCTACTTGGTGTCATTGGACACCCTTCGTACAAATGGGTCCACATGGCATATGTCCCACGACTTTCATCTTTGTCGTCTCCTTCTTCTTCGTTTATATCGATTGCTTTGCCTTTTAAATCCTCTTCACCTTTTACCTCTTTCTTTTTGTGTGTTTTCCCTTTCTTTGTCCCTTTAACTATGTTCACTTGTGCTTCATCGTTGTGCTTTTTGGTTTCCTCATTCTTTTCACTTTTCTTTGTTTTGTCCTTAATTCTCCCTTTTTTGCTCTCTTTTCTTTGATATTTCAGCACAACCCCACCGTTTCTTAATCCTAACAACCCGCTTACTACATTTTCGTTGACCTCTATATTACCTACACTCAGCTTAATCACCATGTCTCTTTGGTTAAAATTATCTACTACAAAATGTGCCAGTCTTCCTGGTATGCTGTCTGTTTTGATCTTTAATATACTCCCGAACCCCATGTTTTGTACTGTCTGCTTCTGTTTGTTTGACATTGCATTTACCCCCCTCAGAAGTTGATGCGGTGATAAACGTGTACGTATGGAACGCCATTTGACTGCCCGAAAAGATCTTTGAATCACTGGCTTTTTTTCCGTTCTGTCTACTGTCTTATTCGTTGTTATAACTGCTCTGTTCTTCGTTTCTGTTTAATAATGCATTGTAGTTTTCTGTTTAGTTTCTGTTTTATAATGCATTACATTTTCTTTTTAATAAATCATTACGATGCACATGTGCAGACAATTAAAAACAAAATAATTATAAAACCCACATTTGTGCACCAATAAATCACAAATGCATTTTCAAAGAATCACGAATGCATTTTAAAAAGCACATATGCATTTTAAATTACATCAATAAATCACATATGCATTTTAAATAATCGCATATGCATTTTAAATTATGGTTAATTATTTTAATAACACATACCATCAACATCTTCCATATCCACCTCGTACGTGCTTCCGTCATTTCCCGCTGGCGTGCTTTTTGATTTTACGGACCTTGTATTCCTAGTACGAGCTCCTTCATTCCTGGTATGTACTCCTTCAACACCTTTATCTCCTTCGACGTCTTCAGTTGTTTCGTTATGTTTTCGTTTACTTTTCCTTGTACTGACATCCTCAGATTTCGTTCTGTTCTTCCTTTTCAATATGCCTACAGTTCAATTTGTAACGGTTAAACAATAAAAAAAACTTTTAAAAACATTCATGCACATGTGCATGTACCCATACTCTAAAATAACAATACAAAAAAAAAACTATATAATTAACAAACTATAACCTTTTGGCTTATCGTTCTTGTATTCATCTTCAGCCGCGTCAGGCATCCTTGTTGATCCTTCATCTCTTGACCTCAGTAAAAATGTTACTTTCTTTTGCGTTTTCTCCATTGATTATCTACAAGTAACGTGTGTATCAACATTAATTTATGATACATTCATCAACTAATTTATGATTCATTCATCAATGTAACAACATATGCACATAGGTGTCATTATAATCATAAGCATACAAAATATGCACATGTGCATATCAACATATGCACATATAAAAAATATGTACACATGTGTCGTTATAAGTTATAATAGTCGTTATAATCGTCGACATACAAAATATGCACATATGTGTTTTTTAACATATGTACAATCGCATATTAATATATGCACATGTGCATAATAACATGTACACACATGCATATTAACATATGCACATGTGCATATATATATACATATGTACTTGATACTTCTATATTTAACACTACGTGTCTGTATTTCTCACAATGTTACTTTATGATCATGTTCTATTATTAATTATGATAGTGTCGTTTTTAATTACATAATGCCGAAATAAAAAACAAATATGCACATGTGCACGTGTATGTGAAACACCTTGATATACGGTTCTGTGTACAATATGAACGTGTGCACGTATATGTGAAACACCTTGATATACGGTTCTGTGTACACTATGCACATGTGCACGTGTATGTGAAACACCTTGATATACGGTTCTGTGTACACTGGCGACGAGCAATGCACAATTGCACAAATGTTTATTACACAAACTTACCTTAATATTATGTTAAATAAATCAAACAAACTACATATGTGTTGATAATTATGCACATGTGCATTAACTTACAAACAAACTTAGATTATAAATGTATCAATTCGAACTTCGTGTTGCCGAGCATATCAAACGCATTTTGTATAACATCATCATGTGTATAACATCAGTTATATAAAACTAATACAGGCATGAATCTAATAAGTTGAACATATCAAACTCACTTGTATATCATCATCGTTTGTACAACATCCATTATATGAAACACAGTTCTTAATAATACAGGTATGAAACTAATAGTAGATCTGTTAAATTTTTATTTACGGAATATTAAATCTGAATCTAATGATAACAGGCATATTAACATGATCGAATACACTTGCAAACTAGTGCGGTCGTGTTAACATAATCGATTACACTTACAATATGAGTCTAATAATAACAGTCGTATTAACTTAATCGAATACACTTACAAAATAGTGGATTGGCGTTTGATTTCTGACGATTGATGAATTGTGGTGAATCGCTAATCCGATTAGCCCTAGTTGTGCAGATTATCCCTAATTGTGCATCAAAAATCAACGAATTCTTTCAAATTAGCCCTAATTCCTCAATTAGCCCTAATTCCTCGGATGTATGACGATACGACGATTTGTATGACAGATTTGTGATATTGTTGAGCGTACAGGATCGATTTTTCGTATAAATCGCCTCTGAAGAAGATTTTTTCGTATAAATCGCCTCTGAAGAAGATTTTTTCGTATAAATCGCCTTCGAAGAATGGATTGTTCGTATGAATCGCTGTGACGGGTGTTAGATCGTTTGTTTGGTTTATCGGACGTGAGATATTAGTTGGTGTGTATTTTATTTTCTATTTGACGTCCGTTGATATCTGTAACTTAACGAAGGAAGTGGGTGTTTTTAAGTTTTCCATGTAATTACAATAATGCCACCCGTTCACACTGGTTCTCGCGGTTCTCGCAATAAGGGTGGTTCTCGCATGAACCTTACCCTATATATATATATATATATATATATATATATATATATATATATATATATATATATATATATATATATATAGGGTAATGCTAGACAAAAAACCCTTAAATTTTTAGAAAACTCTGGAAACTCAAATCTCCCCCCATTTTTACCCAACCTCCCGGCATTTTTTTTTGAAAAAAATAACACATATAATATACATGTTTTAAAGTGTTTTGGGCCAAAAAAAACAAAAAAGCGCCGAAGGGATTTTTAAAAAAAATAAACAAATTTCAGCAATGTCCGGTTGCCTAACATGTGTTAGGCACAAAAGACAGAAATTGCTGATTTTTTTTTTTAAAAAATCATCCCTTTGATGCTTTTTTGACTTTTTTGGCCCAAAACTCTTAAAAACATGTATATTACATGTGTTATTTTTTTCAAAAAAAAATGTCGGGAGGTTGGGTTTTCTAGGGTTTTTTATATATATAGGGTTTTCTATATAGCCCTACCATATATATATATATATAGTGTGGGGTTCATTGGGGAACACCAAAAAATGGGGAACAGGGGAACACCCTTGGATTAAGTTAATCAAGGGCTGAGATTATAGATCAAATTTTTTAAGTCTAAAAAACGCGGAGGGGCATTATTTTCATTTTGAAAAGTTTCAATTAGGTCGTTCACATCTCCTCCACCGTCCCTTTCCCCTCTGCCTTCCCCACCGCCGCCGCCACCATCTCTCGTCGCCGTCCGTCCTTCACGTTTTCTGTTCAAATACACATGCTGTGTGTATTTAAAACCTGATCTGCACCACAAAAATCACGATCTTTATAGCCATAACAATTATACAACGAAGGATTATGCTCTTTGTGAATGTCACCTGTGAATCGGTGAGGTTCATTCTGCACTTGATCTTGCTCGTTTTAGTTTTAATATTGATTTCAAATTATCTTATCTGGATTTTGTAGTTTATAACAAATTCATCATAATTCTGATTGAATATCCATCGAGTTTTCTAGTTAATAAGCATTCGTAGTTGTTTTACGTGAATTGCCAATTTGTTTTATGTAAAAACTTTTTTTAACATGTTAAATTTTGTCAAAATGAGTTTTAGTGATGCGGATTCTATATCTTACTTTGTCTTATGTAAAAACTTTTTTTTTAACATGTTAATTTTTGTCAAATGAATTTTAGGTCTTGATTTTGTGTTGTGTTGTGTTGTGTTTAGGTCTAATTGTTTGAGATGATTTGAGTTTGAGGTAATTTCGCATCATGTGCATACGCCTGCCAAGTGTTTGATAAATTGCCTTAATGAACAGGTTTAGCAATTAAACTTTAATTAATTGTTCTTGGCTACTTGTTGGTTAAAGTGCTTCATAATGTTGTTTATATTTACTGATTCTCACATGATCGTAACACTCTATATAGACCTATAGGTATGTGATCACAGACTGCATTCATGTCACATGTTTTAATGCTTGTTCTTCATTTGTCATGTCACATGTTTTATACGTGTTCAATAGTTAGTGTAATAGATCGTAATAGTACATATTAAACTCGAGTCACTTGTTTATCTTCTTACCAGATTACATGTGCATTTGCCTTGTATATTTGGTGTGCTGGTGCTGATCCAGCAGATGCGGGGGTTTTCAAGTCCAGAAAGTATTGTAAAACCCCCAACAGCCAAACAAATGCTAGAAAATAAGGGTCAAACCATGGTGGAGAATTTCTAACTAAAGACGCGAATGATGAGAGGTCTAAAACCAAAAAAGCCACGTTGTCACCGTCTTATGGCTGTTTTGTGTCTGATTCCTCGTGCTCTCACGTGTCATTGTTCGAGTTCAGAAGAGGAGTCTTCTCAACACCAAACAAGTGAAGATGGCATATTTTACTGCAGTTTGTGCGAGGTTGAGGTGCGTTTGACTTTTGAGGTCAAACTATCATTTTCTGACTTCAAACTTGATGTGATGTCTTGGAAATTTGAAATTAATTGATTTAGTACAAATAAATTTGTTATATAATGCTTGATTTTACAAGCAGGCTAGTCCTATTTTGATATTCAGATGTCAAAACTTTGACCTGTAAAGTCAAAATCAGAAAATAAATCATAACAATTGAACATTAGGTTTGGCTTTCTTGTAGGTTTTCAAGTACAACAAGCACTGCAGAGTATGTGACAAATGTGTCGACCGATTTGATCATCATTGCAAGGTATATCGTTGAAATAATGTGAATACTTATTTGACTTCTTGTTGAGCGTTGATGTTGGATCTGAGTTTGATTTTGATTGTATTTTATGTTTGAAAATAAGATGAAGATGGATGAATTTGCAGCGGAAATTATAATGAAAACAAACTTTGCATACAATCAAACGAGAGTAGTACTTTTATCAAACATCTTTACACAGAGAACCGAAAGATTGAATTTATTTCAACTACGATTACAATGACTGATGTAGGAATGCAAACTCCCCCTCAGCCAGAGCTCAGTAGTTTGTTCGTGCAAAGAAGACGAATGATGCAAAGAGCTAATAGAACAGTACCAAGTACTGAACTATTTATAGGCACTTGCAAACTACTGAGCATCTTTGCTGACGTCACCATGAAAGTGACATCTAACCTCCTAACAAACTCTAACCTCTGATCTATACAGACACTGCTTGTGTTAACTACTGCTAATACATTCTATTACAAAACAGACTTTAGAACAGCTGCTGCAACCTTCTACTACTGTGAACCCAACAGCACTTGTCCGGATCAGTAGTGCTTGACTCAAGGCAGTAGATTGAATCAGCAGGACTTTAGTCTTCCATCAGATCTTTAGTTGATCAGCAGTTATGGGTCAACAGTTTAGCAAGATCAGCAGATAGGAGGTCATCAGTAGTTGTAATCACTTTCAAGGGGAGGGATTTGTATATCAGCATCTGCTTATTCAGAATCCACTGCTCTGATCCAGTTTTGGCTTTAATTATCTGTTCCTCTGATAGGGTTCAATCCCAACAATCTCCCCCTGGAACAGATAATGCCAAAACCCTTCATTATTTGTGGATATTTTATTGGCTCATTAACAGCTCCCTTATCTGACCTTTAAATTGTAACTCAAAGTCAAGGGCATCTGTATCTTCATCATCCCTACTAAGTGGAAGATCAAGGAGATCCTGCAAATCTTCAAGACTCAGGCCAAGAGCTTGTTCCCTTGATATTTTCTCCACTTCTCCACCAGACCTGAGCAAAGTCAATACGCAGGTCTGTTTGTCAGTTTCCCACTTTTGTATTTTTGAGCCTGGTGGGTTTCTTGGGAGATGCTTATTTGCAGAAGTATTTGGTGAGGCTGGCCTGTTCATCACTGGCTGAGCAGTGGTAGCAGAGTTTTCCTGTTCAAGTTCTTCTTTTAACGTTCTTAACAAGCCTTCTTTTACAACAACATTTCCAGTAAGAATTTCTTGAACAGTTTCAGCTCCTAACTGGCTTTGTTTCCTTCTTTTGTAGATGGCATTACCAGCTAGAGCAGTGGCTCTCCTGATTTGCAGCTTGATGGTCTTTTTGAAACCGCTGCTTCAGGATAGTCAGGTCTTTGAGGATTTTTTGGATCTTTCTTTCTTAATTCCTCCAACCTTTTGTAGGTTGACCTGACCACATCTTCTTTCCATCTAGCAATTTGTCTTTTTGTACCAAAATCAGCAACAACCAGTTCTTCTTTCATTCTCTTTAGTTCCATTTGTTTATCAGGTACATTCTTTCTGAACTTTGCCCAATCAGGAGGAGTGTGAGTGACTTTCCTTTTTATCATGTCTTGAATTCTTGCAGCTTCAACTTCAAGTTCAGGAACAGTTCACTCTTTGTACATGTGTCTCTCTCCTTTGTATCTTTTGTGAAACATAATGCTTTCAATGTAGTCTTTCTTCAAAGTTTCAGCTGCTCTTTCTGAAATTTGTTGACTGACATTCTTTGCAAAACGTTCTAGGGAACTGACTTGTGTGAGCAGATATTGGTAGTATCTTGATACTTCTTTGTCAGATTTCCCTTGTGTGTTTCTTTTCGAGATATCCTCTGCTTGCTTGGCCTTTATCTTCAAATATTCTTCAATATTTTTGGGCCAGGAATATCCTTTGAGTGAAGGCAAACTCCTTTTGGCAGGGTCATCCTCAGTATAGAAAGATTTTATTTCTTCTCTAACAGCTTCTAGTTCAAGAGGAAATTAAACACCTGCAGGAGGTAAGGGCTTGTGCATTGGAACAGAAGAGAGTGGAACTGGTTTTGGTATTTTGAGAAGAGCTAAAGGTTTTGAAGATGTTTGGGATGGTGCAGTGACATCATCTTTAGGAATTAGCCTTCTCCTCTTTATTTGAGGAGGGACTGATGATGTTTTGGATGAAAAGGTGGTTGTAGTGGCAGTGGTTTGTGATAGACTAACAGTTGTTGAAACAACTGGTGTTCCAACCATTGTTGTCTTTACAGCAGAAGTTATAACAACTGCTGTCTTCTGCCTTTTGACAGGAGGTGATTTTGATTTTGGTGGTGATGGTGGTAAAGCAGTGGATGTAGTGTGTGTTGAGGTGGTGTGTGTTGAAGTGGGAGCAGATGTTGAAACTACTGAAGTACCAACAACAGCTGATACAACAGGAGTTACAACAGCTGTTTTAGGTGGTGGTTTTTGAGCAGACTTTGAACGTCTGACCGGAATAGATTTGGGTAGCCTTACTTTTCTAGTAGGCTTCTTCTTTTCATCAATAAGATTTTCATCATCTCTTGACCCTGAAGTACCCTGATCCGGATAATCCACCCTGGCTTTCTTTTTGGCCTCTCTATCCCTTTTCACACATGCAAGTGCTTCTGCAAGTGCATTTGTGGTCACATCAATTTTCTTACTCCCATCTGGCAAATGAATCTTTTTGGTCATATTTGAATTTTCTGGTGCAAGGTAGAGACCATCTGTTATTCCTTTCCTTCTCCACTCCTGAATTTTCTCCCCCTTTTTGGCATTATCTTCAGGGAGTTGATCAATGAAGAATACTGGTGGAGGAGCAGTGCCAGAGTTGTGCAGGATCTGAGTTTTGAGAGCCTTTAGATCAGCCTGAGTGTCTTTGAACCTAGACTCCATAGCATTTCTCAGCTCTTGAACATGTTTTTCATGTTGCTGATCTGCCACTTGTGCTTGATGATGGAGAAAAGGTTGAAAAAGATTCCAGAGCTCATTTGTAGCAGGTGCCTGTTGGAGAGCAGGTGCTTGAGGTGGAACAACAGTGGATTGTACCTTTTGTACCTGTAACAACTGTTGGAGCATATCTTTGAGCTCTGCAACAGAGTTATCAAGTTTTTCAACATGAGCCGTCAATTTCTGGTACTTTAAATCATCACCCAATTTAATGGGATCATCTGATTTCCCACCAACAGTGGTTTTATCAGTGGTTGAAGTAGGGAGTTTACTCCAAACATTAACCACTGATGCCCCTTTTTTGTGGTACTAGGGTCTTCTTCCTTCAACACTTGACAACCTTTTGATGTTGCCAGTAGGATAAATAAATCCACTGGTGGTTGGCAGAGGTGCTATAAAAGGAATTGCCTCCAAGGAAGTCTTATTGATGTAACCACTGTCCAACTGTAAACCAGTGGGTTCAACAGTTGTAGTGGCTGCTTCACTTGGATTACCACAAAGAGTTACTTGTAACTCAATGGGTGTAACCTCCTCAGGTTGTGTTGGTGGGTTAGCAAAGAATGATACAGCAGGCTTAGTCATTTGTTGAGGTATATTCTCATTGACAGGTGATTGAGAAGGACTGAGTAATGCCTGGTTCAAATCAATTGCATCCAACAACAGTTGTGTTTTTGGTGGAATTGAGGATGTGATGGTGGGTGTAGAAAGTGGATTTGCTCCGGGCATTGAGCTGCGGATGATGGAAACGAGTGTATCCAGAGCATCATGATGTGGTGGCCCTTTGTGTACAACCTGTTCTTTTTGTGAAGAAGCAAGAGGAGTTTTGGTTATGGGTTGAGATATTTGTACCAACTGCTGTGAGGAAGAAGCAGCAGTGGTTTCTTATAACATTTGTGTTGTCATAGGCATTAACTCTGGTATCTCATCCTCCAGAGTTGCCGTTTTGATTGGTTTGGGGGGGGGGGTTTGATTTTTCTTTTTGTAAAGCTTTTTGGGTTTTGTAGGTGTGGGTTTCAAAACAGTTGGTCTGTTGCTTTGATCACCTAGAGCAGTAGGCTCAGCAGCAGATACCTGAGGAGCAGTGGTAGCTGCTAAATTCTGCTCAGGTACCCCTGCTTGTGTTTTGCAAGGTGCTAACATTCGTGAAAAAGTTTCAGATGTTAGGCAGTTTATTACAGTTATTTCACCTTGGTTTATTAAAGCTAAATCATCCTTACTGAATTTCTTTTCAAAATAGTAACTTAAAAACCTTGGAAACAGTAAGAATGATTTGGTTTCAACATTATTAACCAAATCTTTAAAGATTTCCCGAGAATAGTTATAATTTTCTTCTTGAAGAATTGCATATCCCAGATTTTGAATCTTTATAGGGATCTCATTAAAAGAAGTGGTTTTGTTTGAAACACACAGTAGGAGGGTATGAAATAGAAATCTGGGTGTAGGAGGAAAATAACCTTTTTCTAAGGTCAGTTTCTTCATCATGGTGGTTTCATACCCTCTTTCAATGAAGTCAATGTGCAACTCGTTTTTAGTGAAGGAAGTTTTACCTGCCTGGTCATCGAGTTGAAAGACTTCGGAGATGGATTGTGGCGTGATTTGGACAGTTTTACCCTTTATAGAAGAGTGAATGGCGGTTGCAATGTCTCCTTGTTTTTCAAGGGTTGCATTCTTCCAAAACTCCCTTTGGGTCGCTAAATAGATTGGTGCATCGGCAGTGAGCAAAGTTTTGTACTTTGATTTTGCCATGATGGTAATAATGGAATCGAAAACATCTGTGGTTCCTGGTTTTGTGAGAAGACCCAGGAGATTGTGAGATTTTTTGAATGGAATTTCAGTGGAAGTTGCCTTTTGAGAGGCTGTTTTCGATGATTTTGATGTGGGTTTTGCAGATGATTTCGATTTTGTCATTTTTGAAACGAACGATCGAAGAAATTTGTGAGAGATGAGAAGAAAAACTGCTTTGAGAAGAGAACTTTTAAGAATTCAATTCGACAGTAAAACCCTGTTTTGGTGGTGAGTGGGAAATTTTATAGGAAAGAGAATGAATGCTGACATGGCAGCCGTTACAAAAGGTCTGACTGCTATGTACTGCCCACGTGACAACCACTGGTGAAAATGAAGGACAGTACTTTTGGTGAAAGCAACTGATGAAAGCAGTGGAAAGGGGGCAGTGGATGATTTTCACTATCAGTGGATAGCATATCAGTGGATAAGACACTGCTTTTGAACAACAGAGGTTATCAAGAAATGAGAGAACAGAGGTTGCCTTTCAGCAGTGGGCAGGCTTTTTGAAGTAGAGCAGACTTTTGAACAATCAGTGGTTATGGCAGACTTTTAAGGATTTTAATGAAATTTTCATTTTTAGCTATTTTTAAGGATGGAGTTTTGATTTTCTGAAAACATTTTGTTGCTTTTATTCATAGAAAAACAAGATGTTGCTTGTTATTCCATGTTTAGCATCCCAATCCTAGAGACCAAGCTTTCAAAAGTGGCTGTATCAAGTGCTTTTGTGAGCACATCTGCCAGCTGGTCTTTAGTTGGGACATGATGCAGAGAAATCAAACCTTTTTCATAGCAATCCCTCACAAAGTGATGTCTGATGTCGATGTGTTTTGTGGTAGAATGGGAAACTGTATTTTTGATGATATTTTCTGCTGCCTGGCTATCCAACATGAGTGGTGTCTTTAAGGCAGTGATACCAAAATCCAGCAACTGATTTTGAAGCCACAGGAGTTGGGCTGTACAGCTTGCAGCAGCAATGTATTCAGCCTCAGCAGTGGATGTTGAAACTGCTGCTTGCTTTTTGCTTTGCCAAGAGACTAAGCAATCACCTAGAAACTGGCACCCTCCTGAAGTGGACTTCCTTGTGGTATGACATCCAGCAAAGTCACTGTCTGAAAAACCTGAAAGCTTGATATTCCCATTAGCTGGATACCAGATACCAAGTGTGGGAGCACCTTTTATGTATCTGAGAATCCTTTTTACAGCAATGAGATTTGATTTTCTGGGAGCTGATTGACTTCTTGCACAGACACATGTTGCAAACATGATGTCTGGTCTAGATGCAGTTAGGTACAATAGGGACCCAATCATGCTTCTATAAAGTGTTTGGTCAATCAGCTCATCCTTTTCATCAGACATGACCAGCTTATTTGTGGCCATGGGTGTGCTGCAT